>NW_028323033.1:37500-45130 GCF_047325235.1 Durio zibethinus | reverse complement strand
ATACTAGATGACTTGGGTCTATGTCACTTAAAAATGAAAACAAAAAAAAAAAACGAAAAAGTATTAAATTAAAAGGGGAATTTCTTGGATCTTTAAAAGGAAGACTTTGTAAATTTCAGTATGAGTAATGATATGGATTATGAATCATTCAAATAGGTATTCCTTGCTCAAGGGTGTTGATTTGTACGTATATCATATATATATCACAATATATCATATCACAAGACTTGTGATAAGAGAACAAAATTCTGCTAGGATACGCTTGTAAAATGGAAAAGAATAGGATGAATGAGAAACATAAGGAACTTTGAACCACTAACAAAAAGGGTAGGATAAAATAAATAGATAGCAAACGGGCTTTTTGGGGTTGGGGATAGAGGGACTTGAACCCTCACGATTTTTAAAGTCGACGGATTTTCCTCTTACTATAAATTTCATTGTTGTCGGTATTGATATTGACATGTAGAACGGGACTCTATCTTTATTCTCGTCCGATTAATCAGTTTTTCAAAAGATTTATCAGACTATGGAGTGAATGATTTGATTAATGAATATTCTATTCGATTCTTTCTTCAACTTGGAATCGATTCACAACAATTCTTTTTATTTTTCATATAAATTGATTTTGCATATAAATAAAAAAAATACGGGTTCGAGTCGTCTTTTTTGGTTTTTCATTAGTATACCTATTTATTTTATATTTTATATAGGTATATCTTGCATCCTTTCTGGAGTTTCGATATAAGGATTCCTTTACCAACAGTCAACCCCATTTGTTAGAATAGCTTCCATTGAGTCTCTGCACCTATCCCTTTTTTATTATTCTCGCTTGTTGAACCTTTGTTTATTTTCGTAAAATAATAGGATTTGGCTCAGGATTGCCCATTTTTCATTCCGGGGTTTCTCTGAATTTGAAAGTTATCACTTAGTAGGTTTCCATACCAAGGCTCAATCCAATCCAATTAAGTCCGTAGCGTCTACCAATTTCGCCATATCCCCTTTGTGTCTTGAGATTAGGATCTCATTAGGATGCACTTCCTTCCCCCTTTCTCCTTCCCTTCCTTTCCCCTTTCTTTCATTTATTTATTTTCTTTCTTTTTATGCGAAAACCGTTGAATTTAGTATTGAATTTAGTAGATATAGATACTGATTCTTATATCGAAGGGTCTTTACCTATTTTATTTCTTGTTTGTTTATCTTCTTTCGTCTCTATCGGAGACCCGTATTTATTTGGTCCAATCAGAAAATATTTTATCATTTCTGTATTCGCAATTCAATATAGATGGATATTCCATAACATATATATGCCCCCCCTTACTCTCAGTTTTCTCAGGCAATTTACTCGAACGTCGATTTTTTTTTTTTTTTCGTCTTAGCTTCCGCCTTTATGAATGAAAACAAAAGAAAGGAGTCTCTCATCTCTCATTATGATCTGGATTTCATTTCTAATGGGTTGCATCTTTTCTTTTTTCTTTAATTTTATTTTTATTCTTATTCTTTTATTAGACTATCCTATATAACCATAATAAGATAACTAAAAAAATAAAAATAAAAATGAAAATTGAATTTATTCATTATTAAAATTTATTCATTTTAAAATTTATTCATTATTAATTATTTATTTTCTAGTATAATAGCATAATAGCTAGAACTAATTATTCCATTCATTTCTATTTCGACTTCGAAGATAATTCGAATTAGTTAGTCTAAAAAACAAAGTTTCATTCTAATTATTTAGACTTATAACGTATCATTTATATAATGATAATATATATATAAATTATATATAAATATAAATTATATATAAATGCATAAAAATATTTTCACTATAATTATCTAATTATTAGACTCTATTTATAATTCTAAACTAAATATAAATAAATTAAATATATATTAAATCTATATTAAATATAAATAAATATTAAATATAAATAAATTAAATCTATATTAAATCTATCTATCTATATTAAAATTAAATCTATCTATTAAATTAAATCTATATCTATATCTATATAAAAAAAAAAAATTATATATAATTTAAATGTAAAATATACTAAAAATATACTAAAAAATACTAAAAATATAAAATAAAAAATATAGTAATATTATACTTAGTATACTAATATTATACTAATATATATATAATACTAAATTATATATATAATACTAAATAGAATATAATACTAAATAGAATAGAATACTAAATAGAATAGACTAATAGAATAAAGATAACATATAATAAAATAAATATAAAATAAAAATATATAATATAGAGATAAATAATAAATAATTATAAAAATTATAAATATATTTATAATTTATTTTTATAATTTTTATAATTATAATAAAATTAGAATTAAATTATAATAATATTATTATAATTTAATATTATTAAATATAATGTTATTAAATATTAATATGATTAAATTAAAATATGATTAAATTAAAATATCATTTTTAATATGATTAAAATATAATCAAATAGAATGATTAAAATATAATCAAATAGAATTATATTATTCTATTCTTAATTATTATATTCTATCAATATTAGATTGAATATTAGATTGAATCTACCATTATTATATATTATTATATATTATTATATATCATTATATTAAATATGATTATATTAAATATGCATAAATTATGTATGGCATAAATATGGCATTTAAAATTTAAAATTCTAGTTTTTCTAAATTCTAGTCTATAATTCATATTAATAATTCATAGTAATTATGAATAACTAATAGATAGTTAATAGATAAGATCGTAATAGTTTGCTGAATTCCTATGGATACAAAATTTCTATTATTTGAGCCCGCTTAGCTCAGAGGTTAGAGCATCGCATTTGTAATGCGATGGTCATCGGTTCGATTCCGATAGCCGGCTTTCTCTATTTGTTTGCTTTTTTACTTTTTTACATGATTGATAATGTTTTTTTGAAATCAAAGAACATTGAAAAAGCTTTTTCCCCTTTTCTTTCCAAAGGTCAACGATCCGTTTATTATGTCGTAGAAACTTTCAATTAGGAATAAAATTGGAGGAGTTAGATCTTTGCAGAATAAATCAAGAAAAAAAAAAAGGAAACTTTTTTTGGTTTAATTTTTAGATTTTAATTTTTATATTTTATATTTAATATATATTTTATATTTAATATATTTATATATTATATATATTTTATTTTAATTTCTATTTTTTGTATACATTATATACAATATACATTATATACAATACAAAAAAGTATGGATATTGATCCAATTCATCTCATTAATATTTGTAGTACAATCCTTCAGTCGATTTCGCTTCATTTAGTTCAGTTTTAATTTAGGTTTATGAAATTTCAATAAAATTCAAATTAATAAGGAGTCTTTATGTCGCGTTACCGAGGGCCTCGTTTCAAAAAAATACGCCGTCTGGGGGCTTTACCGGGACTAACTAGTAAAAGTCCTAGAGCCGGAAGCGATCTTAGAAACCGATCGCGCTCCGGTAAAAAATCTCAATATCGTATTCGTTAGAAGAAAAACAAAAATTGCGTTTTCATTATGGCCTTACAGAACGACAATTACTTAAATACGTTCGTATTGCCAGAAAAGCAAAAGGGTCAACAGGTCAGGTTTTACTACAATTACTTGAAATGCGTTTGGATAACATCCTTTTTCGATTAGGTATGGCTTCAACTATTCCTCAAGCCCGCCAATTAGTTAACCATAGACATATTTTAGTTAATGGTCGTACAGTAGATATACCAAGTTATCGCTGCAAACCCCGAGATATTATTTCAGCGAGGGATGAACAAAAATCTAGAACTCTGATTCAAAATTATCTTGATTCATCCACCCATGAGGAATTACCAAAGCATTTGACCCTTCACACATTACAATATAAAGGATTAGTCAATCAAATAATAGATAGGAAATGGGTCGGTTTGAAAATAAATGAATTGCTTGTCGTAGAATATTATTCTCGTCAGACTTAAACCTAACTAAAATAACAAAACAAGGGTTCTGCTCCCTTTTCACCTGAGTTAAGGTTAAGTAAAGGAAGACAGGGTAAGGGATTTGATTCGGAAATTTTATTTTTCTCCTATTCATGTATGATAGATCCGTAGGTAGATTTTCATCCCCTGTACGCTATTTTACGTATTCCGTATTAAAAAGAAATTGGGAATAGAGAATCTATATCAAAGAAGGGTCTAACTCTTTAGTATCTGTTCTTATTTGATTTGATACATTGTAGTCAGTTACATTGGCGAATTAGGTGAAGGTGCGGAAAGAGAGGGATTCGAACCCTCGGTAAACAAAAGTCTACATAGCAGTTCCAATGCTACGCCTTGAACCACTCGGCCATCTCTCCTACATAATTATTATGGCCGATAACCCGAGCGAATAGCGAGTTATTCATATTAGATTGTTCGAGAGGTACGAACAATATCAATTCTAACTAGAAAACTAGCTATAAAAATAGAAAACTTTTCATCACTTTTTTCAGCACTTTTTCTTTAGCCTCCCGACTCGAAGAAATTTTTTTGTGAGGGGGCTGTTAAAAATAAATAATATAATACGATAAACATATACCATATATATCTATTCATGTTTGCGAAAAAGGCACTCCCATCTTTTTTCTGATATTTCTACCGGACTGGATTAAATCAATGAATTGAAACGAATCAAATCAATCGATTGGTTTTTTTTTTTTAGACTATGCTTAATGGATATTTTTAGTTCATAATTCTCTTTAGACTCTAATTCCCCATTTCTATAAGAATTCTAAAATTCTTTTCCAGTTTTAGATCTCTCAACAACAACCTCTTACTCTGTAAATCTATTACAAATTCATAAATCCTCTAAGGGATTTTTATATTTGATTATATGTTGTATACCTGCTATGCACAAAACACAAAAAAGGGCAGTTATTTTATTTTCATCATAGAACGATTATTCGATTATTTTTCCTCTTTTTATCATAATTTAATCAAAACTTCTCTAATTTTGCTAATCTATCCTAATCCGTAGGATAAATTTTTTGATTCTTCAACTTCGATGAAATCGTAATAATTCTTTTTTCTTTTTATATTTTATTCTTATACTAATAAATTCTTATACTAATAAATTTGGATGAAATAAAATAGGATTCAAATATTTCTTTTTTTTTTTTTTCTTGATTCCTGCCAAAAAAATTGAAGTAAAGTAGAGGGCTATATCTTTTTTTTTTTTTTTTTTATGGAATGGGTCTGCTTTTATGTTATTTCGTACTGTACGCTTCCTTTGTTTGTGAGATCCTTTTTTTTTCTCACGAAGGGGTAATGAAAAGAGTTATAGAATGGATTGCTACCTATGCCTAGATCGCGGATAAATGGAAATTTTATTGATAAGACCTTTTCAATCGTAGCCAATATCTTATTACGAATAATTCCGACAACTTCAGGAGAAAAAGAGGCATTTACTTATTACAGAGATGGTGCGATTTGATTATTATTATATAATTATAATTATTTTATATATTTTAATTATTTTATATATATTTTTTTTTTTATTTTTATTTTACCGCTCTTAGTCTTAGGAAAAAGACACATGATTCGGAATAGAAAAAAAAAAAAAAAGACTATTGAAAAAAAAAAAGAAATCTACGCTTGTTGAAGGTGAAGTTTATAAATAAAGCAATTCCTTCTGTCGTGTATCCCCGATTAATGCAACCTCAGATGCTTCAATTGTTGATTCGAGTATTGAGCGAAAGGTTACACCTATGGGTCTGTATTGTGGGTCAACCCTACTACACTAGTACCAATAGGCGGCATAGAGGAAGAAGCACTACATCTAGGAATCAACAACACGAAAACTTTGTTATTGTTATAAAGGATTCCCTTTCCTTATCGGGATCGGAACTAAGAGAAATGGTTGGGACAACAAACATCCATCTTGTTCGTACTTTGGATACCCATATAACCATCGAAGATTGTTGAAGTGACTAATTCCTGGAAATTAAGGAGCGTTGAGAACAAAGAAATTGTTGGAGTTTACTTTATTTATCTAGTACGAACACGCTTGATGGTAAGAAAAGATCTTTTGCAAGAGGGTTGGCTAGAGATTTCTTGTAAAAACATTAGCCCCGCTCAGTTCATAATGACAATATTTCGACCTTTTTTTTAATTCCATGGATTATTCTCATTATGCACATAAAGGAGGAGCCGTATGAGGTGAAAATCTCACGTACGGTTTTGGAACGGAGAATTCGTTGAATCGAATGACGACCGTAACGGATGTCGGCTCAATCCGAAGGAAATTATGCGGAAGCCTTACAGAATTATTATGAAGCTATGCGACTAGAAATTGATCCCTATGATCGAAGTTATATACTCTATAACATAGGCCTTATCCACACAAGTAACGGAGAACATACAAAAGCTTTAGAATATTATTTTCGAGCACTAGAACGAAACCCGTTCTTACCACAAGCTTTTAATAATATGGCTGTGATCTGTCATTACGTGCGACTATCTCCACTATAGAAATAAAAAAAAAAAGGAAAGAAAGAGCAAATACGCTAGTAAATAAATACGCTAGTAAATAAAATAGGCTTTCTACATATTGCATCGTCCAAAAAACGATTTTTATCAGCTGTAACAAAAAAAGAAAAAAAAAAAAGAAACTTCATAGAAGTCAAAATATGAAGAAATATATATGCCTAGATACTTTATTCTATGGATAAAGGATCTAATTGATAGAGGAAGCACCGTAAAGATCAATTAGCGAGGTTTTGGGCCGATACAATAAAAATAAATAAGAACTGCTTATTTATGTCATGATATGAGATAAAAATTAGGAATCAACTTATGTAATAGAGCCGATCCCCTAAGTTATTGAGCAGCGGTGTAGCATCAGATCCCAAAGACAGTAAGTCTTTTTTATGAGGAAGAAGTCTTTTTCAAGGCAAGGATTCTATATAAATTTATATATGATATGAAACCGAGATAGTTACCTTTCAGAAAAATCTAACGGACGATAATCCCGAAACGCCTATGCTTTATTTTTCTGAAGGTGGGAGAAAAGATAAAACTCATTATTAATTTAATCCAAATTAAAGTTTGAAACTCATGTAATTAACCTCTTTTGGTTAACCCGAGACAAATCGATAGGATCTATGAGAAATCTCATTCAATTGGATATATGGTAGGGTAAAAAAATGGGACACCAAAAGAATTGACTGCCGAGCCGTATGAGGTAGGAAACTCTCAAGTACGGTTCTAAGGGAAGGAATTGACCCGCCTATTCCGACCGGGGAGAACAGGCCATTCGACAGGGGGATTCTGAAATAGCGGAGGCTTGGTTCGATCAAGCCGCTGAGTATTGGAAACAGGCTATAGCGCTTACTCCTGGTAATTATATTGAAGCGCAGAATTGGTTAAAGATCACGAGGCGTTTCGAATAAGAACAAGAGCTCTCTGTTTATTTATTATTTTCGGATTAGAAATTCTAATTAGAAATTAGAAAATTCTATTACTATTAAATTCTATTCTTATTCTATTAAATCCATTTAATTAAATTACCTTACCATTAAAATTATTAAATTAGATTTTTTATTCATATTCAATTTGAATCTTTAAATATTAAAAAATATTAATTTAATTGGA
>NW_028323033.1:17500-25000 GCF_047325235.1 Durio zibethinus | reverse complement strand
GTTTATGTCAGACCAATCACTTCCCGAAAGGATCTTATACTTTGTATTATTAATATAATCTAGTTTCTTTTTATAATATCGATTTATATAATATAATAATATAATAGATTGAATTTATCTAATTTATTTCTATATCTAATTTATTTCTATATAGAATAGAGTGGCGATTCAAATGAATGATTTATGAGTATAAATCATGAATCAAAAATGGAAAATCATAAAAGATGGAAAAAGCTTTCGGATCTAGTCATATCATTCCATTATATTGACAATTTCAAAAAACTGTTCATACTATGAGCATAGTATGATGTCGGTCAGGCAAATATGCCCCCATCGTCTAGCGGTTCAGGACATCTCTCTTTCAAGGAGGCAGCGGGGATTCGACTTCCCCTGGGGGTAGGGTACTACGAAAGGAAGTTGATCATGGATTATCAATAAACCTATAATTGATTCTTCCTGGGTCGATGCCCGAGCGGTTAATGGGGACGGACTGTAAATTCGTTGGCAATATGTCTACGCTGGTTCAAATCCAGCTCGGCCCAATAATTCGCTGATCCGCCATAACATAAAATGCCCATTTTTTTGTATTTTGTTTTCCAGAAAAGCCAAACAAAAAAATTAGGGAAGAATAAAAAAAGTCCAATTTTCTGATATATCCATCCCTACCGCTATTTGTTTTTTATTTGTTCTATTTATTTGTTCCCATAAATTCTGACCTTGATAATGATCTAGATTCATATCAGGATCATTAAGTATAAAGTTTAATGAAAAGAAAGAGTAAAGTAAAGAAAAAAGACTCTTTTTTTTTTTTCATTTTAAAATTGATTATCGATCGATTTGGCAATAACGAAAGGATTACTAGTAACTAGTAATCCGCGTTGCTCTCACTAAAGCGCATACCCGTATGGATATCAATATATCACTCGCGCCTTTGTTTGTTACAACACGGCGATTCGAATCTAAAATTTAAATAGAAAATGGCTTGAATGAAATCATAAGAATATCTAAGCTGTACACTTTTCTTTATTGCCCTGGGATTGTAGTTCAATTGGTCAGAGCACCGCCCTGTCAAGGCGGAAGCTGCGGGTTCGAGCCCCGTCAGTCCCGACGGATACAATAAAAAAAAAATACATCAATTGATCCCTCCATTTTCTGTGAAAGGGAATACAAATGAAAGAATTTCATTCCCAAGGATAGCCTTTTTTATTTATTTTTTCCTTTCCATTTTTTGTTGGGGTTTATTTGTAAACTATTTGTAAACGGTGAAAGTGGAAAAGCAGTCAGATGATACATCATCAGATGATTGTACAAGGAAGGCGGTAGATTATCGAAAAGAAAGAGTGGAAAAGAATATATAGAAATAAAGGAAAGGAATTCTTTTGATTGGGCCAGGAATCCAATTTTGTATTCGGTGTGGATAAAAGAGCTTCCTATGTTATACTATTCAATTCTCGACGGTGAATCGATTTGATAGCTTAGATATTGTTATTCATGATATTGATCCGATTCGATGTCATTGAAATGTAAGTCATCGCATTGAATTTACAAGCGACAAATTTATCATCTCTATGGGATTAAATCCCGAGTTATTGCGAAGTAAAAAAAACAATGAAATTATGGAAGTAAATATTCTCGCATTTATTGCTACAGCGCTGTTCATTCTAGTTCCTACCGCCTTTTTACTTATAATATACGTAAAAACTGTCAGTCAAAGTGATTAATTTGAATGAAACTTGACTTTTTATCAAGGATTTAAGAAAAAAAGGATTCCAATTTCACGTCTTAAATAAATTAAATAAAATGAATGGACTAGAATCAGCAGTATCCTATCAAACTCGATAGTATGGTAGAAAAAAAATATGAATCTTTCTACCATACTATCCATATCTATTATTGTAATGTATAAAGATACAAGCTTAATATAGATGAATCTACAATATGTATCTTCATACATGTCGATATCAATTAAATATATGTAATGAAATATATGTAATGTACATAGTATCTCAATTTTATTTCTTCGCTTGATCTATTTTATTTGTGTTGATTTCAATCAATCTGAAATAATTGAAAGGCAAGTCTTACGATTTTCTAATTCTTTCATTTCATGGAACCGATTTTTAATTTAACTTCTTTTCTTTGATCCATGATATGAAATGAGTCAATAAAGCATGGCATAAATAAAATTCCTAAAATAATAAATAAAACAGGGGGTAAGTGTGCAATATGTGACTACACTAAGGCAAGATCTTATTAAATAAAAGAACTACTTTTTTTCTCTTTGAACAGTAACAGTAAAGAGGGAAGGAAATAAAAACAAACAAATACAGAAAAAAAAAAGGGGGGGGGGTTCCTTGTCCCTCATTGTCCATATATAACTCTGGTAAGAGCTGGTTCATCAAAATAGAAAATTTAGGAAGAATTCTTTTTTTTTTTTAATAAATTGCCTATCATCCGTATCCCTTTTACTTTCGAAATACGAACATGGGAATTATTGAAATGTTTGTTTGATTTTGATTGAAAGGGTATTATTCATAGAATACATTACTCCACTAGAATCCAAGAATTTCGAAATGAAGACTAATAAAATAGTTAAAAAGGCTTTGCAAAACGATCTAGAAAACAATTGATACGGTTTGATTCCTCAACCCAATTAGAAGTACCCCTAGAGTCCACTTCTTCCCCATACTACGAGTGAAAGGGAAAATGTAAAGACTACCATTAAAGCAGCCCAAGCAAGACTTACTATATCCATGTGTATTATGTCCCCTAATTTCTATGAATATGAAACAAATAGGAAGGAATTTTTCCATTATTGTTCACTAATAATAGTGGAATTACCGGTGCAGAGTCAAAAGGAAAAGGGAATTCTGACACACCACCGTTGATGAAACACTTCAATAAATCCGCTTATAACAAGTTCTTATATGATTTCTAGTAAAATCGAGAACCATTAAGCACAAGCAAAATACGCAGTAACACTTTTGGAAGTATCAAAAGAATGTTACTCACATGTAGCAATAATAAGACTTCTTCTTTCTTTTGGTGTCCCTTATTAAGTAAAAGCCAATTATCCATCCAATCTAATATTGATTGGATGCCTGAACACTCAGAGACTTTCATCAGTCTGTATACAAAGTATCTTCCAACCCTTCTACAACCATTCATTAGTTAATTAAACACTCCCGTTATCCAATCTAATTCAAGACTCCGATAGTAGCCCCTCTATTAGTAGGGGAGGGGGCTACCATATCAAGATTTACTCATTCCCTTCCACTACTCTAGTTTTTCCTTGAATCCTAGACGTAAGGATTTACAACACTTTAGAAAACAAAACCTCCGGAAGTTTATAATCAAGTTTATAATCAAGAAAGTATCAAGAGTCCTTTTCTTACACTTGTTTTTGCCGGAGAAAATTGGTCGAGTTATATCAGCAAAACAGAATATAGGATTTCGCGTTTTTTGTTGATCAGGCGACACCCGGATTTGAACTGGGGAATAAGGGATTTGCAGTCCCCCGCCTTACCGCTCGGCCATGTCGCCAAAAGGCTACAAACAAAAAAATGAGAGTATCCCCTTTTTATTTTTAGATTGGATCCATACCTTCAATTGGTTATAGTATCTCAAGACACACAATATCTAAAAACAAAAACTTTCCCTTTCTTTTTTCTTTTCTATTGAAAAAGAAAATGTGGATTCTCAGTTACAAAAGTAAAAATGCAGGACAAAAAAATTGGAACCATTAACTATTAACTATTGACGGCAAATTTATGGACGATTCTTCTTCACTTGTCTTTCTCTAATGGTATAAGAAAATAAAAATGGATACATAACTAATTAGTATTGATTTTTTTTTTCAATTTTTCAATTCAATAAAAAAACTTTCTTAATTTCAATTATAAATTATATAATTATAAATTATATTATAATAATATAACAGCAATTATGAGTCTATGTAAACCCCCGAACATAAGTTGTTACACAGCTCTAGTTATCTAATGAGGTATTTTATCTATCTAGATATGATGTCCATAGGGAATCAGCAAGAAATTATCGTGTTTCAATTTTTCATTGAATAGATTAAAATTAAAGAAAAAATAGAATTTTTGATAGAGCACGCCATGTGTTGTCTCCACTAGAGAGCTATAATGGAATAAAAAGAAAAGAGGAAAGACATATATAAATAGAAATGCTATATCTGCATATGTTTAATAAATACAAGCCCTCTTTTCGTACGCACTTCAATCATATTCTAAATATTCTACTAAAAAATAAAAAACTAAAAAATGGGTAAAAACATCTCTCTTCTCTGCGAATCATTTTTTGAACAGAACAATGGAATCTATGAAAAAATTAAGTGCTAGAAAAATCAACTCTCTCCCGATATATATTTTATGATTATTTTGTCTTTATCTCAACGAACAGATCAAATCAGGAATTCATTTCATTTTTCTGGTATTCAATCGGATTGGAATATGGAATATCATAATAATGGTAGAAATTGAATTATTATTTTTTTTTTTGATATTCTATACAAAACTCCATAAGGCTAAATGGCATTTATCAATTCTTTTATGTAGCTGTTTGTTATAAATATAAATTAAAATTTGAGTATAATTTTTCTTCTTCCGTTCATACGCATTTCATACATTCCATATATATTATATGGTATATGGAGTTAGATAAAATTTCATGTGATTCAGTAAACAGAATAGAAATTCAATTCCATCATTATTAGATCGATTCATATGATTCGATGAAGAATGAGAAAAGAATGGGATTTTTTTGATAAATGGGAAATTCAAAATGCTCGGGAATGAAAATGGGGAAATGTATACAATACCTGGGTTGAATCAGATACAATTTGAAGGATTTTGTGGGTTCATGGATCGGGGCTTAACAGAAGAACTTGATAAGTTTCCAAAAATTGAAGATACAGATCAAGAAATTGAATTTCAATTATTTGTGGAAACATACAATTGGTGGAACCGTTGATAAAAGAAAGGGATGCTGTATATGAATCACTCACATATTCTTCTAAATTATATGTATCCGCAGGATTAATTTTGAAAACCAGTAAGGATATGCAAGAACAAACAATTTTTATTGGAAACATTCCTTTAATGAACTCCCTCGGAACTTCTATAGTAAATGGAATATACAGAATTGTGATCAATCAAATATTGCAAAGCCCCGGTATCTATTATCGATCAGAATTGGATCCTAACGGAATTTCGGTCTATACTGGTACCATAATATCAGATTGGGGGGGGAGGTTCGAATTAGAGATTGATAGAAAAGCAAGGATATGGGCTCGTGTAAGTAGGAAACAGAAAATATCTATTCTAGTTCTATCATCAGCTATGGGTTCGAATCTAAGAGAAATTCTAGAGAATGTTTGCTACCCTGAAATTTTCTTGTCTTTCCTGACCGATAAGGAAAAAAAAAAAATTGGGTCAAAAGAAAATGCCATTTTGGAGTTTTATCAACAATTTTCTTGTGTAGGCGGGGATCCGGTATTTTCTGAATCCTTGTGTAAGGAATTACAAAAGAAATTCTTTCAGCAAAGATGTGAATTAGGAAGGATTGGTCGACGAAATATGAACCAGAGACTGAATCTTAATATACCTCAGAACAATACATTTTTGTTACCGCGAGATATATTGGCAGCTGCGGATCATTTGATTGGAATGAAATTTGGAATGGGTACACTTGACGATATGAATCATTTGAAAAATAAGCGTATTCGTTCTGTAGCGGATCTCTTACAAGATCAATTCGGATTGGCTCTGGTTCGTTTAGAAAATGTAGTTAGAGGAACTATATGCGGAGCAATTAGGCATAAATTGATACCGACTCCTCAGAATTTGGTAACTTCGACTCCATTAACAACCACTTATGAATCCTTTTTCGGATTACACCCATTGTCTCAAGTTTTGGATCGAACAAATCCATTGACACAAATAGTTCATGGGAGAAAATTGAGTTATTTGGGCCCCGGAGGATTGACCGGGCGAACTGCTAATTTTCGGATACGAGATATCCATCCTAGTTACTATGGACGCATTTGCCCAATTGACACGTCTGAAGGAATCAATGTTGGACTTATTGGATCCTTAGCAATTCATGCCAGGATTGGTCGTTGGGGGTCTCTAGAAAGTCCATTTTATAAAATATTTGAGAGATCAAAAAAAGCACAGATGCTTTATTTATCCCCAAGTCGAGATGAATATTATATGGTAGCGGCAGGAAATTCTTTGGCCTTGAATCAGGGTATTCAGGAAGAACAGGTTGTTCCGGCTCGATACCGCCAAGAATTCCTGACTATTGCATGGGAACAAGTTCATCTTCGAAGTATTTTTCCTTTTCAATATTTTTCTATGGGAGCTTCCCTCATTCCTTTTATCGAGCATAATGACGCGAATCGGGCTTTAATGAGTTCTAATATGCAACGCCAAGCAGTTCCGCTTTCGCGTTCCGAGAAGTGCATTGTTGGAACTGGGTTGGAACGCCAATTGGCTCTAGATTCAGGGGTTCCCGCTATAGCCGATCAAGAGGGAAAGATCATTTCTACCGATACTGACAAGATTATTTTATCGGGTAATGGGGATACTCTAAGCATTCCATTAGTTATGTATCAACGTTCCAACAAAAATACTTGTATGCATCAAACTCCCCGGGTTCAGCGGGGTAAATGCATTAAAAAGGGACAGATTTTAGCGGATGGTGCCGCTACGGTTGGTGGCGAACTCGCTTTGGGCAAAAACGTATTAGTAGCTTATATGCCATGGGAAGGTTACAATTTTGAGGATGCGGTACTCATTAGCGAGCGTCTAGTATATGAAGATATTTATACTTCTTTTCACATACGAAAATATGAAATTCAGACTCATGTGACAAGCCAAGGTCCTGAAAGAATCACTAACGAAATATCGCACCTAGAAGCCCATTTACTCCGCAATTTAGACAAAAATGGAATTGTGATGCTGGGATCTTGGGTGGAGACGGGCGATATTTTAGTAGGTAAATTAACGCCTCAGGTGGCGAAAGAATCATCATATGCTCCAGAAGATAGATTATTACGGGCCATACTTGGGATTCAGGTATCCACTTCAAAGGAAACTTGTCTAAAATTACCTATAGGTGGGAGGGGTCGAGTCATCGATGTGAGATGGATCCAGAAAAAAGGGGGTTCTAGTTATAATCCGGAAACGATTCGTGTATATATTTCACAGAAACGCGAAATGAAAGTAGGCGATAAAGTAGCCGGAAGACATGGAAATAAGGGTATCATTTCCAAAATTTTACCTAGACAGGATATGCCTTATTTGCAAGACGGAAGACCTGTTGATATGGTCTTCAACCCATTAGGAGTCCCTTCACGAATGAATGTGGGACAGATATTTGAATGCTCGCTTGGGTTAGCAGGGAGTCTACTAGATAGACATTATCGAATAGCACCGTTTGATGAGAGATATGAACAAGAGGCTTCGAGAAAAC
>NW_028323033.1:5000-7500 GCF_047325235.1 Durio zibethinus | reverse complement strand
AGTCCTAATTTGAATAGGAATTCTTATGGTATCAATTTAGGGTCTATGATTTAAAAAAAGCTGTTCTTTCTATAGAATGATTCCCATTTCAGTCGATTTCATTCAATGCAACGATTGACCAAAAGAAAATTTTAATAAATAATAAAATAAATTGCATGAACTTAGCTCAATCAAATATTGATATTGATTTTTTATTTTTATGCAATGATTTGGTCTAATGAATTCGTCTATTTATTTAGATTGTATCCGTGTGAGATAATGATAAATAAAAGGAAGGGACGAATTGACAAAAAACGATATAAAAAATGATTAGAAAAAAAAGGGGGGGTAGAATTAGGTATATGGAATCTAATGGCTATAAGCCAACTCTTGTCCATCCTTTGAGGAATAATTCTAGAATCCGATTGAATCTAAGATATGAATAGTTGGTTTACGTTATGTAAGAAACACATGTATATGGGATATTAGATATTGACTAGTTATATATGAACTCAAAATATATCTAATCCACCCTACTACTGTGGATTTAGATAGGGATTCCAATAGAAGAATAGAAGTTCTTCTGTTTCGTCTTTGACTCTGAATTGAATGAATAAAGAGATAAAATAAAGACAAAACGAAGAATTCAAAGCAAAGAATGGGTTAGAAAAAAAGAAATGGAAGAACAAAGTATGCGCGGATTCAAAAAAATCCAGTGGATAGGAACTAAAAAAAAGATATCGAAATAGTTCTGACGGTTCAATAATATTCTCACTTCCATTCGGAGTTCTTAGTTACTTGGGCAGGTTGAATCTTAGTGATGGAATAATATAATTAAGTAAAAATTCATTGGATGATTGTATCATTAACCATTTCTTTATTTTGGTGCGAGGAACTTATCATGAATCCACTGGTTTCTGCCGCTTCCGTTATTGCTGCTGGGTTGGCTGTCGGGCTTGCTTCTATTGGACCTGGAGTTGGTCAAGGTACTGCTGCGGGCCAAGCTGTAGAAGGTATCGCGAGACAACCCGAGGCAGAGGGAAAAATACGAGGTACTTTATTGCTTAGTTTGGCTTTTATGGAAGCTTTAACAATTTATGGGCTGGTTGTAGCATTGGCACTTTTATTTGCGAATCCCTTTGTTTAATCCTATAAACATGAGAATTGTGTATTTTTTTTTTCTTATTTTATGGCTTGGGACTTACTCCTCGCTTTTTCGAATTATATCAAGATTTCACCCCTACAATTACTTATTTGTTGGGACAATAATCCATGGGAAGGATTAATTTGAGGATGAGGAATTATCACACTGACTCGCTTTCTTCCTTCCCCTTCTTAGTTCAAGAGAAACCTTTTTTATTGTTTAAAGGAGTGTTGCAACAAATGAGGTATTTTGCCATTGACATGAAACCCGCCCCCCCCTAATTCTAATAAGTATCATTATTATTGGGAATTTTCAACTGAAAAAAAAAAATACATTTCTAGCTAAATAGAATCTATTTTTGACTCCGTTTAGACGTAGGTAAATAAAAATTTATAATAATGAATAATTTAATAATAATAAATTAATTAATATTAATAATAAATTAATAATTTATTAAAAAAAAAAAAGAAATACATAGAATTAGAATAATTAGAATAATCTAAATATGATAGAATAGAATAAATAGAAAAGGAGTCAAAGTGATATAATACAAAAAAAAGAACCGAGTTCTTTTTTTTTTTTTTTAGTCTATCTAAAATAAAATAGGAGATCATATGAAAAATGTAACCGATTCTTTCCTTTCCTTGGGTCACTGGCCATCCGCCGGGAGTTTCGGATTTAATACCGATATTTTAGCAACAAATCCAATAAATCTAAGTGTAGTCCTTGGTGTATTGATCTTTTTTGGAAAGGGAGTGTGTGCGAGTTGTTTATTTCAAGAATAGGCTGGATTCACCCAGTTGCACTTTTTTTCATTATAACTAGGAAAGAAAAGAGTGCATGATCCCGCGAATTACTTCTGAATAAATTTCAAAATCATATTTAAGAACCATAGCATTTCGTCATTCATTGGTACATCGACTTTGATTCTCTATTAACCAATAATCCGGGACCATTAACATGGTTAAGGCCAAACTGTTTGAAGTTCAGATGCAGCAGGGTACTCTTTCTACTACTATGTTAATAAATACAGAAATATTTTCAAATAGTGGAAAATGTTTTTTCGATATAAAACACTCATGTCGATAAAACGATTCGAGCCCCTTTTTCCAATGCTGAATCGATGACCTATGTATAAAGTGAGAAGAATTCTTTGAATTTGAAGAAAAAAAAAAAAGAAACAACTTTGCTGACAAATTACAATTATACATTATACAATTCTAAGTACAATTATACAATTATAAATTATTATAAATTAATTATATGTAAATTTTTTATTTATTATTTATTTATTATACTTTTTAGTTTAGTTTTTTGATATATTTTCTATTTTGGTCAGAAGAATCCTCCGAATATTCTGGTCTTGGATTAGTGATC
>NW_028323032.1:0-4000 GCF_047325235.1 Durio zibethinus | reverse complement strand
TTAGTCCCGGTAAAGCCCCCAGACGGCGTATTTTTTTGAAACGAGGCCCTCGGTAACGCGACATAAAGACTCCTTATTAATTTGAATTTTATTGAAATTTCATAAACCTAAATTAAAACTGAACTAAATGAAGCGAACGACTGAAGGATTGTACTACAAATATTATGAGATGAATTGGATCAATATCCATACTTTTTTTGTATTGTATATAATGTATATTGTATATAATGTATACAAAAAATAGAAATTAAAATAAAATATATATAATATATAAATATATTAAATATAAAATATATATTAAATATAAAATATAAAAATTAAAATCTAAAAATTAAACCAAAAAAAGTTTCCTTTTTTTTTTTTCTTGATTTATTCTGCAAAGATCTAACTCCTCCAATTTTATTCCTAATTGAAAGTTTCTACGACATAATAAACGGATCGTTGACCTTTGGAAAGAAAAGGGGAAAAAGCTTTTTCAATGTTCTTTGATTTCAAAAAAACATTATCAATCATGTAAAAAAGTAAAAAGCAAACAAATAGAGAAAGCCGGCTATCGGAATCGAACCGATGACCATCGCATTACAAATGCGATGCTCTAACCTCTGAGCTAAGCGGGCTCAAATAATAGAAATTTTGTATCCATAGGAATTCAGCAAACTATTACGATCTTATCTATTAACTATCTATTAGTTATTCATAATTACTATGAATTATTAATATGAATTATAGACTAGAATTTAGAAAAACTAGAATTTTAAATTTTAAATGCCATATTTATGCATACATAATTTATGCCATATTTAATATAATCATATTTAATATAATGATATATAATAATATATAATAATATATAATAATGGTAGATTCAATCTAATATTCAATCTAATATTGATAGAATATAATAATTAAGAATAGAATAATATAATTCTATTTGATTATATTTTAATCATTCTATTTGATTATATTTTAATCATATTAAAAATGATATTTTAATTTAATCATATTTTAATTTAATCATATTAATATTTAATAACATTATATTTAATAATATTAAATTATAATAATATTATTATAATTTAATTCTAATTTTATTATAATTATAAAAATTATAAAAATAAATTATAAATATATTTATAATTTTTTATAATTATTTATTATTTATCTCTATATTATATATTTTTATTTTATATTTATTTTATTATATGTTATCTTTATTCTATTAGTCTATTCTATTTAGTATTCTATTCTATTTAGTATTATATTCTATTTAGTATTATATATATATTTTAGTTATTATATATATATTAGTATAATATTAGTATACTAAGTATAATATTACTATATTTTTTATTTTATATTTTTAGTATTTTTTAGTATATTTTTAGTATATTTTACATTTAAATTATATATAATTTTTTTTTTTTATATAGATATAGATATAGATTTAATTTAATAGATAAGATTTAATTTTAATATAGATAGATAGATTTAATATAGATTTAATTTATTTATATTAATATTTATTTATATTTAATATAGATTTAATATATATTTAATTTATTTATATTTAGTTTAGAATTATAAATAGAGTCTAATAATTAGATAATTATAGTGAAAATATTTTTATGCATTTATATATAATTTATATTTATATATAATTTATATATATATTATCATTATATAAATGATACGTTATAAGTCTAAATAATTAGAATGAAACTTTGTTTTTTAGACTAACTAATTCGAATTATCTTCGAAGTCGAAATAGAAATGAATGGAATAATTAGTTCTAGCTATTATGCTTATTATACTAGAAAATAAATAATTAATAATGAATAAATTTTAAAATGAATAAATTTTAATAATGAATAAATTCAATTTTCATTTTTATTTTTATTTTTTTAGTTATCTTATTATGGTTATATAGGATAGTCTAATAAAAGAATAAGAATAAAAATAAAATTAAAGAAAAAAGAAAAGATGCAACCCCATAGAAATGAAATCCAGATCATAATGAGAGATGAGAGACTCCTTTCTTTTGTTTTTCATTCATAAAGGCGGAAGCTAAGACGAAAAAAAAAAAAAAAATCGACCGTTTCGAGTAAATTGCCTGAGAAAACTGAGAGTAAGGGGGGCATATATATGTTATGGAATATCCATCTATATTGAATTGCGAATACAGAAATGATAAAATATTTTCTGATTGGACCAAATAAATACGGGTCTCCGATAGAGACGAAGAAGATAAACAAACAAGAAATAAAATAGGTAAAGACCCTTCGATATAAGAATCAGTATCTATATCTACTAAATTCAATACTAAATTCAACGGTTTTCGCATAAAAAGAAAGAAAATAAATAAATGAAAGAAAGGGGAAAGGAAGGGAAGGAGAAAGGGGGAAGGAAGTGCATCCTAATGAGATCCTAATCTCAAGACACAAAGGGGATATGGCGAAATTGGTAGACGCTACGGACTTAATTGGATTGGATTGAGCCTTGGTATGGAAACCTACTAAGTGATAACTTTCAAATTCAGAGAAACCCCGGAATGAAAAATGGGCAATCCTGAGCCAAATCCTATATTTTACGAAAATAAACAAAGGTTCAACAAGCGAGAATAATAAAAAAGGGATAGGTGCAGAGACTCAATGGAAGCTATTCTAACAAATGGGGTTGACTGTTGGTAAAGGAATCCTTATATCGAAACTCCAGAAAGGATGCAAGATATACCTATATAAAATATAAAATAAATAGGTATACTAATGAAAAACCAAAAAAGACGACTCGAACCCGTATTTTTTTATTTATATGCAAAATCAATTTATATGAAAAATAAAAAGAATTGTTGTGAATCGATTCCAAGTTGAAGAAAGAATCGAATAGAATATTCATTAATCAAATCATTCACTCCATAGTCTGATAAATCTTTTGAAAAACTGATTAATCGGACGAGAATAAAGATAGAGTCCCGTTCTACATGTCAATATCAATACCGACAACAATGAAATTTATAGTAAGAGGAAAATCCGTCGACTTTAAAAATCGTGAGGGTTCAAGTCCCTCTATCCCCAACCCCAAAAAGCCCGTTTGCTATCTATTTATTTTATCCTACCCTTTTTGTTAGTGGTTCAAAGTTCCTTATGTTTCTCATTCATCCTATTCTTTTCCATTTTACAAGCGTATCCTAGCAGAATTTTGTTCTCTTATCACAAGTCTTGTGATATGATATATTGTGATATATATATGATATACGTACAAATCAACACCCTTGAGCAAGGAATACCTATTTGAATGATTCATAATCCATATCATTACTCATACTGAAATTTACAAAGTCTTCCTTTTAAAGATCCAAGAAATTCCCCTTTTAATTTAATACTTTTTCGTTTTTTTTTTTTGTTTTCATTTTAAGTGACATAGACCCAAGTCATCTAGTATTATGAGTATATGCGTCGGTAATGGTCGGGATAGCTCAGTTGGTAGAGCAGAGGACTGAAAATCCTCGTGTCACCAGTTCAAATCTGGTTCTCGGCGTATGATTAATTTGTATGAGTATCTACTCTACAAATTAATTGATATAGATCGACATAATACATACTTATCTAGCTAGCTATCTGGAAGTAAACCCTCTCTTTATTTATTTTTTTTTTTTTTTTTTTTGTTTCTATTTTTTAGATGAGCAAAGAGTCTATTATAATTATAATGTAGTAAAAAAAATAAATAATGTAGTAAAAGAAAAAAATTTCATTATCTTTCCTCTTCTTTTTTATTTGTTCACGCTGTGGCTCCTCACATTCAAAAAGAATGTTAATACTTCATACATATTTAATTAAAAAAAAAGATTAAAATAGTTGGTTGAAAGGCCCAACCAAAAGTGTGCTGGTCTATGGAGGAGTTCAAGGATAGAAATAACCAAGACTCATCTCAGCTACAGTACAAATAGAATCCGATTCCCTTTCATTTATTTATTTGTATTCTCTTTCATATTCCATTTCTTCAT
>NW_028323031.1:0-25020 GCF_047325235.1 Durio zibethinus | reverse complement strand
AATATTTTTTGTGTGTATCTCTATTTTTTTAAAAATTCAATGGTTAGTAGAGTACGAAAAAATTTTAAAAATAAATTAATTATGAAAATATTGAAATTAATATAATAATATTTTATAAAATTTCCTTTTCCAATCATTTTAATTGCTTAGGTGATAGAAAATTATAAAAGTTCAAAAAAAATTTATATATATTTTTCTCTTTTTAAAAATTTATTTTTAGATCATTAATTAATAAAATATGAAAACATAAATATTAGTATTCTAAATTTCATATTTTACTTTTTATTTCAAATAAATAATGAATTAACAACTTAATATGTAATATATATACATCATTAATGAACACATTTATTGTTCAGAATCAAATTATATGTAGATAAAAATGCTAACTCTTTGTATTCTATTTTTATGTTAATTTATTCAAAAAAAAATTAATACTTGAAAAATATTAAAATTAATATGTTGATTTTTCATATTATGATTGTTTATTTAAACTAATTTATACTTAAAAAGATAAAAACATTTATTCTTTGTATTTATTATGTGGAAATCTAACATTATATAAAAATAAAAGGAGAATAAATAATTTTTAATATATTAAATCAAATAAGTAATAAATATTATTTACTTTATCTCTTGTTTATGTATATATTCTCTAAAATGTCTAGTATCACAAAAAGCTCATGTGTTTGAGGGATCGGTGATAAGAAAAAAAAATTAAAGAAATTATTTCCCTTAACTAAATAAAGTTGTTGTTTTGACAAAAAAAAATTGTTTTAAAAAGGAAATCTAAATAAATAAATAAATACATTTAGATAGCCATGAGTTTTATTAGTTTGACATTAAACTCCAAATACTAATTCTTTTTGTGAATATATGTACCTAGAAGTGAAATTTTATATACATTTTCTATTATAATAAAGGGTAAATTTCATCAAAGTTCTTAAATTTTAAACAAAATTCAACTTAAATTCATTAGTTTGAAAAATGAATACTCCACCCAAAAATTTTCAATTAATAGGACAAAAAGATCCTTTTGTTAGTTATCTCTTAGCTATTCTGTTAATAATTTTATTAAAAGATCATTTTATCTCTAAAAAATAAATATCCTCAAATACTTATATAATATAATATTTTATAATAATAAATTATTTTTATTTTTTCTCAATATATGTAAAATATATTAATAATATAAAAAGATTTTTTAAATGCAACATATAAAAACATAGCTTAATAATTATAAATATGCTAACATGTAAATATATGTAAAACAAAATGAATATATTAAGCATGTAACAATTTAAATAAAACCTTTTCTTTTTTTCAACCAAACATTTTTCTTATTATATTCTACATGTTCATTTTTTTAAAAATTTATTCCACGTCGAAAAATTGTTACATGTTTAATATATTCATTTTATTATACATATTTACATATCATCGTATTATAATTGTAAATTTTGTTTTTATATATTGCATCTAAAAATCCTTTTTATATGTTATTAATATATTTTATATATTTTAAGAAAAAATAAAAAAATATTATTATAAATTATTACTTTGTGTGAGTATTTGGGGATTTTATTTTTTAAGGGTAAAAAAATCTTTTAATAATACTGTTATTGGAATAGTTAAGAGATAACTAACAAAATGACTTCCTTGTCCTATTAATTGAAAAGTTTGGGACAAAATGTATATTTTTCAAACTTTTGGACTTGAGTTGAATTTTGCTTGAAACTTAAAGACTTGATGAAATTTATTCTATAATAAATTATCTTTCAAAACTCATGCATACTAATCATCGTTTCAATAGTGAAACATGATTTATCAATTTTCATTAAATCTTTAATGTTTTATCAAGTACATGTACATCTTCTTATACTTTTGGTAGCCTTTGAATTAAAGATGTTAATGATGTTGATATGTAAATGTTACAATCGAGATTAAGAGAATGTTAAGTTTAGATATCTTAACTTAAATAGATTTTCACTTTCTTTTTTTTATACATGTTTTTTACAAAAGTAAAAATTTAAAAATAAAAATCATAATTTCATTATTATATACAAATTATCATTTAAAATCAATATTTTAACTCATAAATATGAAACGAAAATAACAATTATGTTATTATGAATAATCATATTAAATGAAGTAAATATTAAGTTTATTTATTTATTTATTATATTATTTAATCATCAATGTTCTTATCTTTTTAATTTCTTTTTATTTTTTATATGGAGTGCATTTTATAAACTATGGAAGTCGACAAAGAATTTACAACTAAAATTATGAATAGATAAATACCATTACATCTCGTATATTTATACCTATATTTCAATTCCAAGTATTGTATTTTTTCAACATTCATGGAAGCTTATTATGTGTTAGATTACAAGAAAGAGAGTCAACTATCTCTTATCCCATAAAGTTAACTCTCTCTATCATCTCATGTTTTTCAAAATTTTTAAATGCTAAAGTGACATTCTATTGAAACTTAGAGCTAGTTATTTTGTGTTACACAACCGTTATTGATTATTCATACAAAAAGATAATTGTACATTACTACAATTACTATAAAGAATATAATAAAAAGGTATCCATGTAACTTTTTTCTTGTTTTGGATTACTAATAATGTAATTTATAAGTATGAAATTACAAAAAAAAAAAGGTTATTTTTTATTTATAGGAAGGCAAAGCCTTTACAAGGGGGGAAGGGGGATGACAGGGTTAAAACTCGTACCCACATGCCTTCTTCAAAGCCTCTTAGCTACTAGGCCAAGAGGTGGAAGGCAAAAATTTAAAGTTATTGATAATATAAATAATTAGAAATTCCTAAGTATCAAAAACATAAGAAAGTATAATATTTTTCTTCTTTAGATCCTAAAATTAATGAACACAGAAAAATTAAATTAAATTGCATAGTGGTTTCATGAAAGTTTTTAAAAATATGATTTGAGATTAATTAGTTTTAAAATATTATCTTTTTAACAATTTTATTTTCCATTATCTTTTGAAAAATAACGATTAAAAGTTTAATTTGATAAACAAATCAAACATAAGATTTCAGATAAATGGAGTATATCATATGTAATAAGATATATGTGAAATTGATTGTGTATGCATTGTATTTTTTTCTACATGGAAACCTAAAAAGTGTAATGAGAGTTTCAACTTAATTTTATCATTTTTCAAATTTGAATAAATTAATTTTAATTACAATCAACAATGAAAAAACATGAGTGATTATTAATACACTCTAAATATCAAAATCTATGTATTATTTTATTTGACAATATAAACATAAATCTTAGTCATACACAATAGGAATCTGACTTTTTATGCAAACAATAATAAAGATAGGTATTACATTATAAGGATAGAGATGGGTATTATATGGTAGGAATAAGGATGTGTATGATTTTAAATTTTTATCAGGTAGGAGATGTGGACAGGTAATATAACACTATCTTGTACCTGTACCCTACATATATATATTTAGTAAATAGATTTTTTACTAAATAATATACATTATTAGTTTAGATTAATTAAAGTTAATATATTTCTATTTTAAAAAATATACTAATATATATTTATAAAAAAATACCTAAATAAGCAAGATAAAAATAAAAAAGCTAAAAAAAATATATTTTTATTTTTATTTTTATTTTTTAAAAAAGTTATAGATATAAAGATTACCCATACCCATTAAATACTCATAGAGATGAAAATGGGAAATGCTCTACTCACCTCATATCCTACCCATTGTCATCCCATTTGACAAGGTGGAATGTTTTAAAAAATGATTTAAGTAAATTAATCATACTTGAATTAAAAGTGGTAAAAAAAAACTCATTATTCAAATTCACCTAATTACCATGAAACAATCATGTATATATAGTATAAATATGTAAGAAAATAGCTTGTTATAATATATAAGTCCATAAACCTATCGTTAAATATAACTTTAAGAGTCATCACTAAACTTTTTTGTTCATGTGCAATTAGTTGTCTGACTGAATTTATCTTTTTTTAAAGAGAGGTCCAAAGCTTAACTCAAGTTCCTTAAAAAGATAGATTCTAGTCTACAAAAACAAAATTAGTTTTAGGAGTAGAGTTACGTGTAGGAAAAGTTATAATACCTTAGTTGATTTCATGTTATCAAAGCCTTAAAAAATCTTATCAAATAATTAATTATTGAAAATTATCCTTAAATTACTTCAATATGTTAGTAATAATTTTAAAACATTTCTTCACCTCAAGAGTAGTTAAGGAGACCATTTGTTACGCTTGAAAATGCACTATCATTAGATTTTTTAACATTTTCTAAAAGACTTTATTAATGAAAATTGTAAAGTTCATAGAATCTTTAGTATTGAAAATTTTTCTAAATTCACCAATATATTGGTAAAATTTTAAAAAAATTCTTCACTTAGAAATTTACATAAAATTGTTATTTGCAACATTTTAGTAATTCCATTATTGGGAGATAAAAAACCTAATAAAATGCTAATATCCAAAATAAATTTATCAAAAATCATCCAATATGTTCATAAGATGTTATCATCAAGAAAAATATCCTCTAATATGTTACTAGGGTTTTATTTTCAAAATATTATTATTTTTCAAAATATTATTTAAAAGCAAAACTTTTCAATATACTGATAAGGTTTTATCTAAAACATATCTTTCAATATGTTAGTAGAAATATATTTTCAAAAATATTATTATTTTTCAAATTCTTAAAAACCTTTTTATATGTTGATAAGATTTAATTTTATTATTCAAAATTATTTTCAAAATTACAAAACCTTTCAATATGTTGATAAGGTTTTGTTTCCAAAATCAATTTATTTTTTAAAAATTATTTTTAAAAATTTTAAAAGCCTCTAATATGTTGATAAGGTTTTTTTTTATATTTTTAATTTGAAAACTTTCTAATATGTTGGTAAAGTTTTATTCTTATTTTCCCAAAAAAATTATATTTTTTAAAAACATTTTTAAATTTAAATAAATAAAAAAATAAAAATAAACCTAATTTTTTTGGCTCAGCTTGGCTACCGAATAGCTCGGCTTGGCTCTTAACTGGTGACAACTCGGTTAGTAAACTCAACAAGGCTTAGTAGGGGACAAGTAAATGGATTAAAGTGGTACAAGTCGGTTCAGATCGGGACGATGTGTGAGTCAACACACGGATTTTGCTCCTTGAAACAATGTCGTTTTGAGTTATTATAAAAGCTTAAAATATTTTATTTTCTTCAATTTTTCACTTGTTCTCTCTCTTCCCCAAACCCTCTCCCTTTCTCTTTCCCAAAAGCCTACTAGGAAATTTAAATGTTCATTGGATATCACTGAAAATTTCAAGGAGTCATCAGAAAGTTCAACAAAATATGGGGAATCTGTTGGATTCCAGAAACTTCTACCGGAATCTAGAAATTTAATTGGAAAACTCGTCAAAATCTTCGAACTTCATTGAAATCTCTGTGGGAAAATTCAAAATTCTGCAAAAAAACTTCCTTTCAAATAATTCCAACCTCACCAATCTGTTTCCCAACTTCTTTTTTGCCAAAATTATACTGAAACACCTTCAAACATTGAATCAAAACAACTAGACAGATTACTCAAACCAGAACACTCACTGCCTAAATTTTATTTTTCAATTTCTGCTCTAATTGTTGTGATTTTTATGTGTTGATTGTATAAACTTGTAGGGTATTTATGGGAGCCTAGTCCCAACTTGATAAAAACTCTAAGTTGATTAGAGATTAAAATTCTTTATTATCCAAGAACAAAAACTTTAAATTAATCTTTAAAAAAAATCAAAACCTTTTAAAAATTCATTTGAATTATCAATCAAAAAATACTTTCGAACAAATTCTAAGTAGTCCATACTTAGCTGAACCACCTTTTCATTTTAATTTTCAGTTTTTTTGTAAAGATAAACAATAAAAATGAGATAAATGAAATGAATCAAATAAAGATAAATAGATAAATAAATAAGATAAAAATAAAGGTAAAATAAATATAAAATAAAATAACAATAATGATAAATACAATTATCAATATAAAATATAAAATATAAATGAAATAAAATATAAAAAATTTGGACATTTGGGTTTTAAACTAGATTGAGCCCAATTGATTTAAACCTTGAATTAAATGGGGTGTCTACAAATTTTAAATGAAAACTTTACAATGTCCTTTTAGCTTTAGTATTTATTCATTTTCATTAATATTTTAATGTTGTTATATGAAAAAATTATAATTTTAACGAAACTCATTGTAATATTAATGTGTCATATATTAAAGAATCATAAAACTATTATAACTATTATTTCCTTAACTTCTACAAAATATTTATTTTTTTAATAGTGCGTTACATAAACATATTAAAAGGAAAATGTATTTGAATTATTATAACATGTTGTTTAAATATACTTATTTTGTAGAGTTCTTAAAACAAATCAAAAGAAAAAATATTATTTAGTGTTAAGTTATTTGTCACCTATTCGAAACTACTCAACGCTCAATTTTTTTTAATCAAAATGATGAATAAAATCAACTTTAGAAAAATCATGATTTATTTGTATGAGTAACACTTATATTTTAAAATTTCATTTTTAATATACTTATTTGAATCAATATCAGAATTTAATTTAAATTTTTTAAAATAAAAATAATATTAACTATAAATTATTACGATAATGAAGTTTTTTCTTTTAACATTTTAAAAAAATTTCAATATGAAATTGAAAAATTTTTACATTTTCTTTAAAATAAATCAATTTTTTTGTGTCAAAAAAAATGAATAAAAGAAAAATTTTGTTAAAGATTATAATATGTGGATCATTTTGCTCATTTTCAAATATACATTGAATTTGACAAATACAATTAAATATTTTATAATCTTATATGATATACAATTTAATATAAATAGTTTAATAAGTTACGTATTATAGGATTTTATAATATGATTAAGTAATAATTGAAAAAATATATATAAATTACACTAATATTTAAGTTTTATATAACAATAAAATATCTAGTAAATAAAAGTGGTTAAAAACCAAATTATATGTATCTTTGATATCACTATTCAAACCATCAATAACAAATGTAAATAACAAATTAATATATCTAACAAATAAATAGATTCAAGAAGGGAAAACATTTACAATTTTAAATAGTCTAACCAATGAAAAATGGAAAGTAACTTATATAGTCAAAAAAATTAAAAGAAAAATCATAAGTCATGAAGAAAATAAAAAAGTTTGTAAAAATTTTAATAAAAACAATTGAAAAGAGTATAAATGCAAAAAAAATAAAAAGTCAAGGACTTATATAAATGTAAGGAAACCAAATGTCTAAAAAATAATAATTTAAATAGTTGATTGAATTTTATATAATAAAATTTAGGGACTTAGGCTTCACATGAAATTTTATGTAAACAAACACTACACAATGTAACATAACATTTATTGAAAGATGAGTTTTATTATTTTATTTCACAAGATAGAAACAAATTTTAAAAAGTAGAAATTTTAGCAAATCAATCATTCTTCAATTAAATATTATAAAAAAAAATTCATTATTCAAATTAACCTAATTATCATTAAATAATTATGTAAATATAATATAAATGTTTAATGAAAGAGTTCCTAATAAAAACTTTTTGAAGTATTTATTAAAATATCTTTTCAACTCTGGTATTTATTTTTTCTATTAATATTTTAATGCTATTATATAAAAAAATAAAAGTTTAGTGAAACTCAATAAAATGATAAATAAATATTAAATAATCATAAAATATTATTATTATTATTATTTCTTCAACTTTTATAAATTATTTATTTTTTAATATCCAGCTACATTAGACATACAAAAAGGAGAAAGTATTTTAATTATAACTCGTTGTTTAATATAACATATTTTGAAAAGTTTTTAAACAAAAATAAAAAGAAATAATATTTTTGAGTGTTATGTCAATTACTACTAATTTGAAACAACTTGTGCTCAGCTTTTTTTTCCATTTCTTATAATTAAAATTAGGATAAAATCAACTGTAAAAAGTTTTTGAGTTGTTTGCATAAGTAACACCTATTGTTTATGCTTTTTTTAATATTTTTATTTAAATCAATGTTAATTATTTACTTTAATTTCTAAAATATAATAATATTAATGCTAAATTATTATGAGAATGAAACCTTTTATTTTAGCTTTATAAAAGTTTGCAACAAGAAATTGAAAGACCTTTGCATCCTCTTAAAAATAAATTATTTTTTGTGTCAAATAAATGATTAAATAAAAAACTTTATTAAATTAAGATTAATAATTGGATTTTTTTCTCATTTTCATATCTACATGGAATTGAAAAAATATCATTAAACATAATCACTATCTTATATGATATAAGTTAAATGATTAAAATGATATACAATGTACGTTAGATGATTAAAATGATATTTACTTCTAAAAATAATAAAAAGTTATTTTTATAACAAATCATCACTCTCGTAATATTATCAATATAGAAAATATTTTAAAAATACCTTAAACTACACAATTTATAAACTCATCACAACAGTTTGACGATGAGACAAATTTACACAAATAATATCTAATAAAAAATTTTGAAATAAAATTTTTTAAAGAAAAGCACAATCTCAAAACCCATAACAAATTATCAAAAAAGGAAACCATTAAGCACTTAGTTAATTTGTACATAAAAAGATGGTTACAAACAAAAAATATATCATGTAATATTTATACTTTTATCAAGCATCTCTTTGATGATAGTATTAACAAGAAAATGAATCGTATCATTCGCATTAATTACCTTATAATCATTTTTATTTTTTACAATAAATTTTTTTTTATATAATATACACCTCCTTCATGAATCTTATTATTCAATCTATATACATTACGGCTCCAAAAAATATTATGAATATAAAATCTCTACATCATAAGTACAAAAAATTATAAAATAAATAAATAATAGAAAATAAAAACATAAATATAAAAGAAATAAATGTATTTACACACCTTTTTATCAACTAACATCATTTATATGCTAATACATTGTTTAGTCTTATAATTATAAACATCCCACAATTGACAAATACAAAAATTTGGTAATCTAGTAATCTCTTTCAAAAATCAATTTAGCAATCATGGCATATTGTAATTGGCTAAAAGGTAAATTTGAAAATAAAAAAAATTATGATCATGACAAAAAAAATGTGAATACTAAAAAAATCAATCGGTTAAAATAATTGATATACTAAATAAACAAATTATAGATCATGATTAAAAAATAAAAAATTACAAAATACAAACACAATAAAAAACGTCATGATAGAGAAAATAAAATATAATACATATATAAAATATACTTATATAACTCTTTCGTACCTAACAAAAGATATGAAAAAGAAAAAATTATAAGACTATTAAAAATGAAAAACATACACGTTAGAAAATCAAAGATGTAATGAATTTTAACAAATAATGATTTTAAAAAACATAAGAAGAAAATCAAAAGTCAAAATCTATATAAATGCTAGGTAACTAAAAATCTATTGTATTTATGTAATAAGATTAGGAGATATAAATTTAAAATTTATGTGTAAAAGACTTGACATTTATTACAAAATATTTAAATTTTATATATTTATATGATTACTGTGAAAAATAAAACCGCTCTTCAAGCATTTTAACCAATTTGACGTAGCCGAAAAAAATTAGAAGGAACATGATACTTTTATTTATTATATTATTAAAATATTTTTAGGTTAAATTGAAAAATTAAATTTATATATTTATATTATCTCATCAATTTGATAAAAAACTACATTGAAATATTATTTCAAAGATATGATACAACCATTTTTTATTGGTGCTAATTGAGATTGTTTGTTTATATTTTGTTTTTTTTTAAATAAGTATTTATTTTGATACAATAATAAATAATATTTTTTGATAAATAAAACTTAATTTTTAATAATGAAAAATATTAATTGAAAAAATTATATAAATACATATATATGTATATTTATATGTGTATATATCTGAAAATGATATAAACATTTATAATTGCATGATTGTCACATTTACCTTTAAATCAAATATGCTTATAATTAAGTATTGTCATCTTCGTATTAATGTAAATAGAAAATTTTTAAAATTTTTATTTCTTACTTATTATCAGTATAAAATAAAATAAAAATTTTATCGTTCGATCTCTTCTCTCTAGAATTTTAGGTGTTAATTTACTAAAATTACAAAAAAAAATTACTATTTTTATATAGAAACACAATATTCTAGAGTTGAGTGGGGTCATGCTTTTTATAATCATATAATCATGTTTTTTAAATAATCATGCATGGAATCAAGACCGAAAAGTCTTTCACCTACTTGATTTTTTTATAACCTTTTTTTTTTTTTTAATTTTTGCGTGTGATCAACTCCCAAAGGAATAAATAATTCCGGAAAGTGTGATTAGTTATTAAATGAAATTCACATGAAACCAGTAAACCAAAACCTGATTTATAATTATGGCTGGAGCACACAATAATCTATAGGAAAAAAAACAACTCCTACATTATAAAAGGCATAGATATAATCCATGCCTTACTGATTGACATAACCTGCAACAAGGCATACATCATGAAAGGCATAGATATAACCTGCAACAAGTTTAAAAGGTACAGAAAAAAATAATGGAGGCTGGACATTGTATTTTAAATGCAAATTGCATGGAAAACCCTTTATTTTAAAAGCGATTGAGCAACAAGTCTGTCACAGTTCTTTGAACCTCTGTTCCCTCGCTTTTCACTATTGTCCATTGTGCTATTTTAACATAAAGTTGAATATTTGTGAAGAAAATTGAATCTTTTTCTTTTTCTTTTATCATCTCTTTCAGTCTAGAATAAACATTTTTTGTACTCAGACTCGGGTTGTAATAATTCAATAATTTCTGCTCTTTCAATTATGTAAATATAGATAACATGTAAAAGTCTTGGAGAAAGAACTAAGCTCTTCATAAATTTTTATATATAACACATGCTCCATACCTATATTCTATATATATTTAATATATTTAATAAATTAATTTTTCATTTAATAATATAAATTTTATTTTAAATTAATTAGAATTAACATATTTATATTTAAAATATTTATTTATAAAAAATTATATAAAAGTTATAAATATGAAATTACACATATCTATTAAATACTTACAAGGATGAAGATGTGAATGAATTTAAAATATTCATTAGGTATGAATGTAAAAAGAAATATAATATAAAAAACACAAAATGAAAATAAAAAATATTCCATCTATTCCATGCCTTACTAATTGATATGCTTATTTTTTCCTATAAATGGATGACTGATTGGGGTTGGAAATTTTGAAGAATTTATTTAGTAAGTTTGGTTAGTGTATCTTATAATTATTCCCTTAATAGTTCTCTTACCTTTTTTCATAAAAGTTCCTCTCGAGGAAATTAATGCATCAGCCTATCATTCTCTTTATTCCAAATTTAACCGTCAATCTCCCTCTGGGCCAATCAACTGTAAATCTATCTTTGCATATGCAACAAGGAAGAACAACAAACAAACACATCAAGTTAGGGAGTTTGCAATACACACTTGGCCTACTTCAGTTATGTTAGTACATCAAAGTCTATTGTATTAACACTTTAACAGCAATGCCAAAACATTATCTGTTCTTGAGGCAGCAACCAATTCAATGGCCATTGTCCTTGAGAAGGGACCATTTCAAAAAATAAGCGCAAGTTGACAGATTTAATGAGCGTGGTGGGTGCCCATTAGTCCCCAAGTCAAGGACGTTGGGCTGTCAAGCAAGCCCTTCTCCTATCCTGACATTTCTGTCTTGACCCATGGACTTGAGTCATTATTGTGAAAAATCATAAAGCATGACATCTGATATATGATAGGATTTGAAAATGGGTTCCAAATTATGAGGCCCAATGCCAATGAAAGTTTCAGTCATAAAAAAAATGGCTGCAAGAAACTGATCTAGCACAAGCAATGCTCTCATTTCAGATGCAAGAGATTGCCCTCACTGTCGATAGCCTGCAAGATCGCAATTTTAGGCTGGCTAGAGTTATATCACAGAAGGTTACCGGGTTATGGATGGATACAAGGAGGAAGTTCTGCAAATAATAAAAGCAATTAATTTTAAATTGATATAAGAGTCCTACGTATATTAAATATGGAGGCCCTTCAATTTTTTTACAGTGTTAGCACTAAATCTTTCCTAATTCCATAATTGTAGCATTTCTAGTGCAAAAAATCTACCATCAACATTGGTACAGACTAGAAACAAACATAAATCATACAATTTTTTAAAATGTTTTCACTGAATACAAGATTAGAATTAACCTTCCAATGCCTTGAGACTATTGCATTAACATTGAACAAACTTCTCAAAATGGGACAAAATGAATTTTCAAAATTATATTCTGTATAGATTGACAGCTTAATTCTTTATGCCAAAGCTCTTGGTTGCTGAGGGTGTAAAAGAAAGTAAGAAACTGAACCCAGTTTCAACAACAGCAAAATGCATTTAGCATTGCTTGGGACTAGCCGAAGTAAGTTGATGAAGTAATGGTTGTGATTGCAAGGTCCATAACAGCAGAGAATGGGATCCCATGTCTTCACAGGGTTACAATGGAAGGTATGCTTCGTACATAGTCTAATATATGTGCATTAAACCAAAATTGGCAGTGTTGAATCAATGACGGATATAAGATTTTTTTTATTGAAGTGTTCACTTATAACAGATAAAAAAAAATTGATAAATTTACTAATTTTATTGACAAAAAGAGTGTTTTAAAGAATTTTGAGTATCTATGAACATTATCTATATATGTAGATCTGTCTTAAAGTTGAATCATAATCATCACCTAGCACACAGACACAATCTCATGAAAAGTTAAAAAATAATCTCATAAAATATCAAGTCGAAGCAAATAAAAATATTTTCCAAGCACATGAAACAGTAAAAAGGAAATTGAAAATTCAATATGACAGTGCCACTGATATTATTATCATTGTTATCTCTCATCATTTATCATTTCAGTTCTGATCAAGGCAAAGAAGTTGATATTAGCCGATCAAGCTGCACAAGGCTATGGTGAATGGTAGTGGCAGCAGAGGAATCAGAGTAGCATTGTCCTTCTACCTACCTAGATTTGGTGATTGTTGCAAATTGTTTCTATTTGCATTTCTAAACTTCATTTGCTTTTGTAGAACAACAGCTTCTGTAATTTGAACTGCAACGAACATCAATAATCAAATTAAACCTCCACGTATTTAAAAGATAACATGTATTTAAGTCAATCAAAGCTTAGTATAGTCCATTTCTCTTTCATTTATGTAAATATAGATAACATGTAAAAGTCTCGTAGAATTTACTAACCTCTTCGTAAACCCTTATAGTCCTTTTATAGGCCAGAAAGCCAAATCCACATGGAGATCCAAGAGTTCTTGTATTTCAAGAAGCAGGATTAATGGTCTGGAACTTTGATTTACTTATTCAAATAAGATGGAACAAAATATTGTTTAGATTTGAAATATACCTGATCTCCGACTTGCGTTAGCCTGCTACAGTAATCACAATGTACACAGATTGTAATTTGTAAACCTTGCACACTGCCCACAAAATCAATTTCAAAACATCAAGATTACTTCAGATACTTTCTTCAAGATTTGAATTTCAGAAGCAAATCATAATTATCAGCATCTCCATGCTACCAAAAATCATAAAGCAAGAAATCTGTATTTCGTTACTAGCTACCTTTTAAGTGGTTTAACATGCTTGTAACCAGGATACATCATGTCTCCAAACAAAATAGTACCCACTTTTACCGACGGCTTAAAACAATGGCATGGATTGACTACAAAGAAAAACTCAACCAGTTAAGATGGTTTAGTGGAAAAGAAGAGAACAAGCTTAGGTGTTTCTTTTAGTCATTGCATCAATGGTGTCACATACTGATGCCTAGGTTCAACGTCACTGCTGGTACAGTATCTACATTTCTCAGACATTGAGGCACAGGCAGGGAAGCTTCTCCATAAAGCATAAGCTCAATGCATCTGTACAGTTGGTCTGGTAAGAAACAACATATGTCCTGCATTGCCTGTTCTGGTAAGAAACAGTATCTGTGCCGCACTGCCACTTACCATTTTTTATCTTCTTTAAGTTCCCTGGTTCAAGTTTTATTACAATCTTATAAAAAAAATAGAAAAAAAATTAAAGGTTTCACATCAATTTCTTAGAAATTGTAATCTATAGGTTAAACAACATGCAATAAGAACAAATACTCTTTCTTTGAGAAATAATCAAATGATATGAAAACATAAAACAGTTTTTAAAATATCTATCAATTAAAGCAATTAATAATAAAGTTTTGTAATTTAACATGCAAATAAGAAGTAATTTAGGAATAAAAGACTTTATCAAAGGTTTCAGAATTAGCAAAATTTTTAATTTTATATCAGAAAAAGTATTATTTCTGTTGGTAATTAATATCTCTTCCTCCCATTATCCATTTTCACACCATGTTTCAGTATTGGACTAGCTTGTAGACCTTCATTGAGCTCCAATTGGTTTGAAATTACTGAAATTGAAGTACAAAAAGAAGCTATAAACATGTAAACAGCTGAACATTAAATAAAACTAGCTTCTTACCATCTACACTGTCTCGCACATTCCGCAACTTCAATGAATGCCTGTAAACAGAAAATTATCAGTTTCCTTTTTCCTAACTCAAAGTTGGGATGCAGGTTCTAATTAATGTCATTTCATACTACAAAAAGGATGAAAATCAAATTGACAGGAAAGACAGACACCAGATAAAGATCCATGTGACAGGTGGTACAGACTCCCCGCATACCCTGAAAAATGAACAATGATAATATCGTATAAGCTTCAAAATGGAAGTAGGATGAACAGCATTGTTTTTTGGAATTGGAAATCCATTAGGAAGAAAGTGGAAAAGCTTTTCCAAATTGAAATACCTAACCTTAAGTATAAGCAAAGGATAATGTAAATTTGTAGTCATTCATTCTTCCCTTTACTTTTCAGAGATTAAACAGCTTTCCATTTGTCGTCTCTGGATCATAGATGAATATACAATCAATTTCATCTTTGAAATATAATCAAATAAACTAAACCTTTCTATGCCACATGTAACATATGCAAGAATTGGTCACTGGCAATGCAAATTTCTCAAAATTGTTTTTTATATGCAATATCACATATAATTGTGGACCAAAATCCTCCTAAAGTTCTAAGTGTTACAACTATTCCAATGCATTTCCAAATTGTCATACGTGGGTCTAATTGGTTTCAGTCAAGTTCCTCTTGATAACAGATGAAACTATCATCAATTTGGAAAAGAGCACGTGGACAGTGTTGAGCCACTCTTGTTCTTTATCACCTTGCTTTGCACCATTCTATTAGCAATGTACAATTATAAATATATAAATAATGAAGGTTATTAAAAGTAGTGTAAAAGAGAAGAATAAAAAGGAACTTTTAACTTCCATACTTAGGTTTCATTACAAATATGGAAGAAGGTATACTCTTTACTTGTGCCATTTTCTTCTCGGCGAGATGAAATGGTTGTTTTTTTTCCACCTTCAAGTAATAGATGAATCCTTTATCCATGTATTCATAGATGATAGGCCGTTATTTCACAGTTGAGCTCAGGAACTCTGCAAGAACAAACAATGAGGGCGTCTTAAAATGTTGCAGTGATGGATCATAACTCCCAATAATTACATGTCCAATAACTATAGAAGAAATTAAAACACGTAAAATTATCCCAAAAATATTGTTAACGTGAAAAAATTATTGTTTTCAAAAAGACATACCTGGATTTTCTGATTCTTTTCAATAAAATGAAAGAACCTTTAGTTATACTAGTTCGGAACTATTGATTAAAGAAGATGAGTTTCCAGATGCAACCAATGTTATTTTCACAACTGCAGCTATGGTCTCACGGATCATTCAACCTTCCAGACATCCATAGTTGGTAGGTCCTACAAAAACCAAATAGACTAAATCATAGTTTAAAACAAGGATAAAAATGTCATGGTCAACTTGACCAGCCTCTACTTTAGTATTTCAATTCAACCATTAATATGATAAAAAAAAATTTGCTAATGCTCCAAAATAGTAAATATTTGGATTGAAAATAGAAAGAGCTATACGTGTGTTATCAAAATTGGTAGGTTTTTGCGTAAAAGGTTTCAATTTAATGCCAAAGCATGGATGGTTTGCTATGAAATGACTTTATTTATAGAAAAAAGAAAAAATCACTTTACTTACCCAAAAAACCAAAGAAAATCCTTTTCTGAAACTTCAATCTTTACCCTCTGCAGATAACAAGCATTTTGTAGATAAGGTCATAGTTAATATCATATCCTGCAAAAATAACCAAAAATCTCAATTTTTTTTGAATTAATGCAAAAAAATCGAAGGACTATGAACGTAAAAATAATTAAATGTCTGAAGATTAATAAAATAAATTCAAAGTGTTTTCCTTTCTTTTTAGTGTATAAATTTGAATTTGTAAGGAATATAATAACAAAAAAATTTTGTAAGGGTTATAATAAATTTGAAATTGACATACTTGCGACTTTGAGTCGTTAACTTTCTTGTCAACTTTGCTGCCCTGAAGAATTATTGTCTGAACCATTATCCTCTGAAACAGAATTAGCTGGAATCATAGACGTTGCTGTGATCAATTTGCACACAAGGTATAAGGGCTATCTTTGACCACTCTGGTCCGTTATCCCTTCCACACCGTTCTTTTAGCACTGGACAACTCCAAATAAATAGTTCCAAAAGCGAAGAAAGCATCTCCTTTTCCGGAAGAGACTTGAGGTTTGGGCAAGAATCGATAGACAAGAACTCCAGAAAGGTGAGGTCCTGAAAGCCCTTGGAGGATAGGGTTTCTAGTTTTGGGAAATTGATGATGCCGAGAGAGGTGAGAGAGCAGGGTAGCGTCATTCCTATCTCTTCTTGTGGAAACAACACTGCATCGGGGCACCCATTTTCTATCGAGAGAACTTTAAGAGAAGTAAGTCTATGCAATCCCCAATCAATTAGTGGCTTACAGATGTTGGGTCCTTCGATGGCAAGACGTTTGAGATTTGTAGGAATGCCCTCTTCTGGGAAGGATGTCAGAATTGAACAATTATTTATTTCTAATTCTTCTAGACAGCTGAGGTTGTGAATACCGTCGGGCAGAGTTTGGAGTTTTTCACATGAACGGAGGCGGAGGACTTTGAGGTTTGAGGTGGGCAAACCACTTTCTGGAAAGGAAACCAAATTTGAACAATTCCATACGTCTATGCGCTGGAGATGGCTGAGCCTGTTCAGGCCTTGAGGTAAATACTTAATATTACCACACCCAAAGATACTAATACCTTCAAGAGAAGAGTTATCTTGAATTTCTTGAGCTATGAACTCTAGCTTTTCACAACCGTATATTTCAAGTCGTTTAAGCCTCGTGGGTAACTCCCCTCTTGATGATAAAGATACCAGAGATGGACAATTGTAAACATACAACCGTTCAAGAAGACATGCACTGCTGAGGTTAATATTCTCTCCCTCTTCCAACAAACACCGTAAATTTTTACAATCACTAATCGCTAGGCTTTTGAGATTCGAAGGCAAATTGTACTTTGAAAGAGAAATCAGAGATGCACAGTTGCTAATATTCAACTGCTCAAGAAGACATACACTGCCGATGTTAACATTCTCTCCCTCTTCGAACAAACACTGTATATTTCTACAACAACCAATGTCTAGGATTTTTAGATTCGAAGGCAAATTGTTGTTTGAAAGAGAAATCAGATTTGGGCAAGACCAAAACCTAAGTGATGATACGTAGTGCAAAGTTGTTGATAGCTTTTCTAACCTTTCACAATCCGTTATTGTCAGTTTTTGAATGGTACAAGGGATCTTCAATTGCATCAATTCTTCTCTTTCCTCCTCTGCCCCTATGGAGACAAGTTGTGACCACTTTCCAATACTCAATTCACCAAGTGACATCGACTGAGTTAGCAATCCCCAACTGTTCTCTTGCAAAGAGCACAATTCCTCACAATCTTCGATCTTAAGGGATTCCACTTTTATTGATCCTAACGTCAACCATTCTGCTGCACAAGTAAACTTGGGAATTCTTGAAAAACAGACTTTTTTTAATGAGCTGCCGTCTACAAAACCTTTATAAACTACCTCCTGGCACCCTTCAATATCCAATTCTGAAAGCATTGGAAGGTTTTGAATTGAAATCACCAATTTCTTACAATCACAAATCACAAGTTTCTCCAAAGAAAGAAGATTTTCCGGTATACTCCCCAACAGTTCCGGACAATTCACAATACGAAGCTCACGAAGATTAGAAAACTTCTTAGCTTCCTCGTTAACTTCACAAAAGTTCCAATTCTCCCATTTAGGCATCTTTTCAAATTCTAAAGTCTCCAATGAAGGAAATGCATTTGGTGCATTCTTTCCAAAGAACTCAACTCCCACGCTAGTTACATTGTCCAATCCCTTGATGCATAATTTTTTCAACAATGGCAATTGCCCAATTGATGGCAATGATGTGCAATTTGGACAACATTCAAGGCATATTGATAGTAACTTATTGAATGAAGAATCCCCTATCCATACCGCCAACCTCACACCATAATAAAACTTGAGGACAAGCTCCTTAAGCATTCTGGAAGGATGAAGTAAATCCAACACTTTTGTTTCGATTTCTCTATTTCTATTCTCAAAATCATCACTCCACATCAATTCTAACTGATCCAGTCCTAACTTATCATGTAACTTAGCCTTCAATGCATCTTGAGGTTCAACCACATTCTCTAACCCTGAAATACAAAGTTGACCTTTGAGATTTGATAAACCATCTAGCTCCCTTATTTGACATCCTTTGCCCTTTTGCAAAACAAAATTGGATAGTGTTTGAAGATCACTTAGCGTGCAAAAATTACTTGGCATGCCTTCTAATCCAACTGCACCTGTGATATCAAGATAACATAGGTTGACTAGGTTTTCCATATCTGAAGGTAGCTTTTCAAGCATCTGACACTCCCTTAATAGAAGGGTTTCTAAATTATAGAGGGTACTTATGGACTCCGGCAAGCATTTAATACGAGTGCCAGAAAAATCTAGGTACCGTAAGTGTTTTAAATCTCTGATAAAATCTGGTAACTCCCAGATAAGATACCCTTTCAAAGAAAGCACCCTTAGGCATCTCAAATTTGGCAACAAATGCATTAGAACATCATTAGTTATGTAGTCACACATATAATTAGAAAACCTAAATGGCAAAAAAGTACGTAAATATTGCGCTTTACTGATGCCCTCAAATTTTTTTATGCCATCATACTCACCACCAATGTAAGATAAGTGGCGAGCATGCTCTGAAATTTGCTGATCACCCTCTATTCTGAAGCATATTTCTCCGGCAACTGATCGAGCCAAATCATTGATGAGGTCATGCATAACAAATCGAGATCTATCTTTGTTTGATATTTGCAAAAGAGACCTCGATACTAGATCTCTAAAATACTTGTGGCCTAGATCTTCAATGCTATGCTTATCTCTTGCTCCTTGTAAAAAGCCCTCTGCCCTCCATAACAAGATTATTTCTCTCTCTTGAAATTCATAGTCCTTAGGAAGAATGGAGCAATATGCAAAGCACCGCTTCAAATGTGGAGGAAGATGATGGTAACTCAATTGAAGAGCTGGAATTATACCACACTGATGGTCTGATAGCTTCCATATCTCACTCTCCAATATTTTTTCCCAAGCATCAAGGTCAACATTAGTACTAAGCAAGCCTCCAAGGGTTTTAGCGGCCAAAGGCAAGCCATTGCACTTCCTCACAATTTTCTCAGCAACTTCTTTTAGATTTGGATGTACTCCAAAATCTTTTGTTCCCAATGCATGTTGAGCAAATACAGACAAACAATCATCTTCTGACAAAACTTGTAAAGAATGAGCAAGAGAAGCACCCATTGTAGATGAAACAGCAAAACTTCTTGTTGTCACGATAATTTTGCTTCCCGGAGTCCTTGTTAGAAAAGGAGATTGTAAAATGGTCCAGTCATGATAGTTCTCGTTCCAGACGTCATCCAAAACAATCAAAAATTTTTTCCCTGACAACTTCTCCTTTAATTTTCTTTGAAGCAAATTCAAATCATTGTCATTACATGGCTCTGAAGTGACTGCTTGGAAAATTGCTTTTGTTATTCTTGTGACATCAAAATCATCGGAAACACAAACCCATGCTTTGAGATCAAAATGATCGTGAACAGTAGCATCATTGTAAACAAGTTGGGCCAAGGTTGTCTTACCGATCCCTCCCATTCCAACGATGGGAATCACAAAATTTCCGTCATCATCACCGTTGAAGACCAATTCAAGTATTGTCTCCTTGTCTTTGTCTCTGCCATACACCTGAGTTTCGATCTCCAGAGAAGTAGGCTGCTGCCTTTCTTTTATTCTGTTGGATTTCGAGCAGTCAATTATTCTCAGTTGCAACTGATTTTTCTGAGGCTCTAAATCTGTCAATCTGACAGTGATAGCTTTTATGTTTGACATCATGCCGCTGTTACTGAAAACACTGATGAGTGGATCAGAAATGAATCTGCGTTTCTTACTTGAGCTACCACGACGTTCCAACATCAAATTGCGCCTGGCACTTTCGGTTTCAAGCTCGTCCACAATGTCATCCACATCGTATGCCAAGTTTTGAAGGTCTGACAACCAGATTTTCACAGATTGATCTTTGATCTGTCTCTCTTCAGCATCATCAAGCAGCGCACGAATCTTCAGCAATTCCTTCTTCAACTTTTCGAGCTCTTCTTGAATCTGTTTTTCACTAACAAATTGCAGGAATTCAGAAGAAATCAACTTGTCTAGGAGACAGTCAAAGAACTTGGAGACAACAACTTCTCGTACAGCGGACAGGGCTCCAAGCAAAGACATGGCTGGATTGCGTTGTTGCAAGAAATTATATGAAGAAATGAGAGTAGAGAAAATTGAGAAAAGAGTTTGAGTTAACGGAAGAAAGTGAAGTTGGATAAAGATGAATTGTAATGTATGGATGATTTTTTGTTTCTTTATGTTTCTTTTGCTCGTTGATTTTGCGGAATCTTTTACAAGTCAATATTGGACCCACATTAACGCGGCTTCAACTTTTTGAACGCACTAGCACTGCCACTGCGGGCTTTTGGTAAAAAAGGGGATTTCAATTGAGTTCTTTCTGCAATTTCATCGATACTACACAACAAAACCCCCACCCCCTTAACTCCCCTTTTCTTGGTAATTTCCATGTTTGAATGTTGAAATAGGGGAAATATATACGTTCAATTACTTCCCAAGTTTTATCAACAGATTTGGTGTATATATATTTGCTAATTCTATTGTCATCCTATATATTTTTTTATTTGTGATTTTTAAAATAATAGTGTGCTGGATAATTCAGTAAAAAGGCATAAAAAATTTTAAATGCATGTCTAAAAAAAAATTGACGAGAAAATCATGAATTATATATTAATCCTTGGAAAATTTATTCGCAAATTCGATTTTTTTTTATTTTTAAATATTTTAATCACTAAATTTAAACATATTAATACAAATAATGTAATAATGTCAAATTAAATACAAGTAAATAGTATTATTGGAGACTATATTATATGATACTATATTTTTGGAAACTCTTTTCGTTGCTAATGCTAGCCTTCCTAAGGCTATGGTTTGTCCTACTTGCAGACGCAATAATTGCGACAAACTAAAGTGGAATTGCCACTAACAAAAGTTGACAAAGATGTTTTTAACAAAAGGAAATGGTGTTTGAAAAATAAATGGGTTGAATTCAACGAATTAAATTTAATCGAAAAAGTTGATAATTTGAGCTCACTCAATTTGATCTAAAAGTAATTCGAATTCGTAAATAACGTGACTTTAAATTAATTTGAGTATTCAAAATGACTCAAATTGATTTTAATAAAAAATAATTTAAATTAATATTTTATTTTTAAATATTAATTTTAAAAAAATAACATAAATTAATAATTTACTAATATTTAATAAACCTAAATTATTTTTAGTTTATTTTATAATTTTTTACAAATTAGTATTGTTTTAATTATGAATAACAATAAAAAAATAAAAATAAATTTAATTGCTTAGAAGAAGTAATTGAAAGTAGAGAATATTCAAAAAAGAGTTTTTATTTAATTTTTATTTAATTTATCCTTTAATCCTTTCACTTGAATATTCACAATCAAATAATCAAATTTCATTGTGGATTTTTAAAAAGAAAGTTGTAAGACGTCTGTTTCTGTCGGTGGAGATTAATTTTTGTGGAGTCTTTTTCTTCTGAACAGTAATTTTGGGAATCATTTTACTTTTATAGCAGGGCCACTAGGGTTTTAAATGCAGTGTTAATGACAGCTGGTGTATGAATAATTTAATAATAATGTCTGAGTTTGAATAATTGGGATGAACAATTCAAATTTGTCCTCACTCATTCGTCTCCATGTCAAAGGAACCTCACTTCTTTTCAAAAATAATAATATAATTAAATAAATTAAAGAACCTCACTTTATTTCAAGAATTCTCGCGTCAAATGGGAAACTACCAGAATCGAATTACGTTGAACATTAGTTGTGTTGGAGTCAAGGTTGATCGTATCAAATAATATTTTAATTTAAAAAAAAAAACGATATATATAAGCATCAGTCTTTTTGACATATTATTTTAAATTTTTTAATTTAGTATAAATATATTTATAAATATATATAAATTTGTATACTATAATATTATTATTAATTTATAAAACAAATATCTAATATTTTTAAAAATTAAATAAATTAATTTAAAGCATAAAAATAATATCATAAATTTTTTATAATATTTTTAAATATTTAATCTAATCATATCATATTAAATAAGTATTTTTTTATATAAATATTAAGATAAAAATAAAATGATGAAAAAACTAACTAAGATTTTATGATTATTAAATTTTATAAAAGAAGCATAATTATTTTTCTAAAAAAAATTAAAATATTTATAAATTTTGGCTCGAAAAACAACATACAAAATACAAAATTTGGTTTGAAAAAATAAAAAAATTAATTTTTAAAAATAATTTTATTAATTAATTTTATTTGTATTAAATTAAAAATAATTAAATAACAAAAAATAAATAAAAATTTTAAAATATATTTAATATTCACGTATAGATTAAAATATATTATTTTATTAAAACTCACAAAACCGATCGAAGTTAACAAAATAATTGACATTACTCGCTATCAAATTCAATACAAAAAGAATTTTTTAAATATATTATATTTTAATATAATTAAAATATATTAATTAATACAATTCATACAAAAACGAAATTAACAATTACGGCGAAAGTCGCATACTTGAAAAACGAAATTAATTTTTCTACAGTTGAAAGGAAGTTATAGAAAAAAAAAAAATTGGTTCATACTAACACGTGGAGCCTTCGACCATTGCTGTTTCCATCTCAAAACATTTGTTATATTTTGATTTTTACGAAATTTTAAAAAAATTTAATTTTAATATATTTAATATTAAATTTTAAAATTTTTCTATAAAATTAAAGTGTCATAATTTTTAATATCAAAAAATTAAAAAATCATAAAAATTATTTTAAAATATAAAAAACAAAAATTTTAAATATTCAAAACATTATATAATATAATTTTGAAACATCTAAAAAAATTGAAAAAAATAAAAGAGACAGAGGGATTTCATTGTCTTCTATAATACATTTTTCCTGTTCCATTTTTTTATTAACATTTTAATTTAGCTAACTCAATTTTAATTAGTTTTATTAAAAATTATAAAATTGAGTTTCAAAAATTTTAAATATATTTATAAAAGCTTTGATTTAATATATATTTTAAAAAGTTGTTAAAATTAAATTTATTTAACAAAAAAATCATTAAAAAACATACAAAATGAAATCGAAGGAGAACAAAAAATCATGATAAGTACTGTATTTTCAAATTGGCACCCCATTTTCGAACTAAACAAAATGAAAAAAATGAGGTGAGGTTTGGTATCTTAATCATAATAAAATTAATTTTTACACTTTTATTGCTAATAAAATCATTTTAAAGATAATTGCTCAGAATGTTCAAATTTTTTCACGTATCTTTTTTAATGAAATGATGATATGTCAAAAGATTTTTGGAATCTTTTATTTTTACAGCTGACCTGCAGGTGGCTTTGGTGTCTTAATGATATGTCACGTGCCTTTCTGGACGCATGCAGAACTAACAAAAGCTGATGGAATAGTAAATGGTTAGGCTGATATTGTTTTGAATAATTGAGTTGAACAGCTACAATTTGTCCTAACTCATTAGTAGAATTGAAAAATAAATAATCAAGATTTGAAATTGTAGTGTTTAATTTGATTTTGATTAATTTTTTATTTGATTTAAATATTATATATATATATTAAATTTAGAATTGGAAATTAAATTAAAAATTTTATATATTTATATTTCTTAATATCAAAAAAGCTTACAATGAAATGTTAAAAATTATATGTTATTATTCAGTAGATTCTTAAGAATGCTAGTGACCAAAGTAGAAAAATTCCTTCATCAATTGGTAGTTTTCAAAATGTATGCGATCATCAATTTCATACATTTTAATTTTTATTTTATTAATGTATTAAAAAATTTGAATGTTATTATACTAATTATTAAATTTTACGTTAATTAGATGCATATTTGAACGTGAATTAAGTTTATATTAATGTTAGTATATGAATTTAAACTCGTTTATGAAATAATAAATATTAACAAAAAATTTTTATTTAAAAAAAAATACATTTCTCAATTTCACGGTATTTGTGTTCAAAAATGTCACTAAATAAATAATTTAGTGACGTTTGTACCATAAAACGTCA
>NW_028323029.1:0-21000 GCF_047325235.1 Durio zibethinus | reverse complement strand
ATTTTCTATAAATTTTTTTCTTTTTGTTTTCTTTCATATTTTTGCCTCTTAATTTTTTTTTTCTCAAATTTTTTTTTATATATTTTGTATTTTCGTTTTTTATTTTTTTTCTTGCTTTTTCTTAAATCTTTTTGTTCACACTTTTTTTTATTTCTTCTTTATAATTTTATATGTTTTATTAACTTTTATTTTATTTTTCGTCTTTCATATTTTATATCTTTTTCCTCTATTTGTTTTTTTTTTTTCTTTGTACATTCTAAACTAAAAGTTTTTTCCATTTTATATTTGAAATTTTTATTCATTTTGTCTTTTTATATTTTTTTGATTCGCTAATTTTTTATTTTCTTACTTTGTTACTTTTTGTTTTTGTTTATTGTTATTTTTTACTTTTTTGGTATTTTATTTAATTTTTTCTCTTAATTTATTTTTCATTTATTTTTATTTTTATTTTAAAAAATTTTTATAAAGTTCAAAATTTTTTTTTTATTTTTTTTGCTATTTTGTTTCGACTTTGTAATTTTTTAATAACTTTTTCCCTTCATAATTTTGCCTTCTTTTTTATTTTTTTTTCATATGCTTTCATTTTTACTTGTTTTTATTTTTTCGTTGTTTTAAAAATTTTTATTTTTCTGTCTTTTATTCCAAATTTTTGCCTTTTCATTTTTATTTTTTTCTTGCTTTTCTTTTGTTTTTTTCCACAAATTTTCTTTCATTTCTTATTTGCGGTTTTAAATTCTCATACTTTTCTCATTTTGCATTCACTTTTCTCTTTTTTAATTTTTTGTCTGACTTTTTATATTGTTAGGTCTTATATGTTTTTCAATTTTTTGTATTTTTTAAACTATTTTTTTTCCATTTTGTCATTCCATTTCATTTTTGAATTTTTTATTCAATTTTTGTCCTTTTTTCTTTTTTTTGTGCTTTATTTATATTTTTTCTTTTGCTCTAATTTTTTTCTTATTTTCTTTCTTTATTTATAGTTTCATAAATTTTTATAAAGTTTTGGAATTTTTTATTTTTCCATCTTTTTTCCTTTTATCATTCTTGGTTATTTTCTATTGCATTTTTATCATTTTTCATTAACTTTTTCTCCTTTCAAATTTTTCTTCATTTTTTCCGTTCACTTTTTTCTTTGTTTTAAAATTTTCTATAAATTTTTCTCTTTTTGTTTTCTTTCATATTTTTGCCTCTTCATTTTTTTATTTTTTTTTTTCTTTTTCATTTTTTTTCTCAAATTTTATTTTATATATTTTGTATTTTCGTTTTTTATTTTTTTCTTCCTTTTTCTTAAATCTTTTTGTTCACACTTTTTCTTATTTCTTCTTTATAATTTTATATTTTTTATTAGCTTTTATTTTATTTTTCATCTTTCATATTTTATATCTTTTTCCTCTATTTGTTATTTTTTTTTTCTTTGTACATTCTAAACTAAAAGTTTTTTTCCATTTTATATTTGAAATTTTTATTCATTTTGTCTTTTTATATTTTTTTGATTCGCTAATTTTTTATTTTCTTACTTTGTTACTTTTTGTTTTTGTTTATTTTTATTTTTTCCTTTTTTGGTATTTTATTTAATTTTTTCTCTTAATTTATTTTTCATTTATTTTTATTTTTATTTTAAAAATTTTTTAGAAAGTTCAAATTTTTTTATTTATTTTTTGAACTTTTTTTATTTTTTTATTTTCTTATTTTTTTCGCTATTTTGTTTCGACTTTGTAATTTTTTAATAACTTTTTCCCTTCATAATTTTGCCTTCTTTTTTATTTTTTTTTTCATATGCTTTCATTTTTACTTGTTTTTATTTTTCTGCTTTTTATTCCAAATTTTTGTCTTTTCATTTTTATTTTTTTCTTGCTTTTCTTTTGCTTTTTTTCCACAAATTTTCTTTCATTTCTTATTTTCGGTTTTAAATTCTCATACTTTTTTTTATTTTGCATTCATTTTTCTCTTTTTTAATTTTTTGTCTGACTTTTTATATTGTTAGGTCTTATATGTTTTTCAATTTTTTGTATTTTTTAAACTAATTTTTTTTTTTCATTTTGTCATTCCATTTCATTTTTGAATTTTTTATTCAATTTTTTTCCTTTTTTATTTTCTTGCTTTTTTCTTTTTTTGTGCTTTATTCATCTTTTTTCTTTTGCTCTAATTTTTTTCTTATTTTATTTTTATTTTTTATTTTCTTTCTTTTTTTATAGTTTCATAAATTTTTATAAAGTTTTGGAATTTTTTATTTTTCTATCTTTTTTTCTTTTATCATTCTTGGTTATTTTCTATTGCATTTTTATAATTTTTCATTAATTTTTTCTCCTTTCAAATTTTTCTTCTTTTTTTTATGTGCTTTCATTTTTTTTGTTCACTTTTTTCTTTGTTTTAAAATTTTCTATAAATTTTTTTCTTTTTGTTTTCTTTCATATTTTTGCCTCTTCATTTTTTTTTCTCAAATTTTTTTTATATATTTTGTATTTTCGTTTTTTATTTTTTTTCTTGCTTTTTCTTAAATCTTTTTGTTCACACTTTTTTTTATTTCTTCTTTATAATTTTATATGTTTTATTAACTTTTATTTTATTTTTCGTCTTTCATATTTTATATCTTTTTCCTCTATTTGTTATTTTTTTTTCTTTGTACATTCTAAACTAAAAGTTTTTTCCATTTTATATTTGAAATTTTTATTCATTTTGTCTTTTTATATTTTTTTGATTCGCTAATTTTTTATTTTCTTACTTTGTTACTTTTTGTTTTTGTTTATTGTTATTTTTTACTTTTTTGGTATTTTATTTAATTTTTTCTCTTAATTTATTTTTCATTTATTTTTATTTTTATTTTAAAAAATTTTTATAAAGTTCAAAAATTTTTTTTTTATTTTTTTGCTATTTTGTTTCGACTTTGTAATTTTTTAATAACTTTTTCCCTTCATAATTTTGCCTTTTTTTTTTTTTTTTTCATATGCTTTCATTTTTACTTGTTTTTATTTTTTCGTTGTTTTAAAATTTTTTATTTTTCTGTCTTTTATTCCAAATTTTTGCCTTTTCATTTTTATTTTTTTCTTGCTTTTCTTTTGTTTTTTTTCCACAAATTTTCTTTCATTTCTTATTTGCGGTTTTAAATTCTCATACTTTTCTCATTTTGCATTCACTTTTCTCTTTTTTAATTTTTTGTCTGACTTTTTGTATTGTTAGGTCTTATATGTTTTTCAATTTTTTGTATTTTTTAAACTATTTTTTTTCCATTTTGTCATTCCATTTCATTTTTGAATTTTTTATTCAATTTTTGTCCTTTTTTCTTTTTTTTGTGCTTTATTTATCTTTTTTCTTTTGCTCTAATTTTTTTCTTATTTTCTTTCTTTATTTATAGTTTCTTAAATTTTTATAAAGTTTTGGAATTTTTTATTTTTCCATCTTTTTTCCTTTTATCATTCTTGGTTATTTTCTATTGCATTTTTATCATTTTTCATTAACTTTTTCTCCTTTCAAATTTTTCTTCTTTTTTTTTTATGTGCTTTCATTTTTTCCGTTCACTTTTTTCTTTGTTTTAAAATTTTCTATAAATTTTTTTCTTTTTGTTTTCTTTCATATTTTTGCCTCTTCATTTTTTTATTTTTTTTCTTCTTTTTCATTTTTTTTCTCAAATGTTATTTTATATATTTTGTATTTTCGTTTTTTATTTTTTTCTTCCTTTTTCTTAAATCTTTTTGTTCACACTTTTTCTTATTTCTTCTTTATAATTTTATATTTTTTATTAGCTTTTATTTTATTTTTCATCTTTCATATTTTATATCTTTTTCCTCTATTTGTTATTTTTTTTTTCTTTGTACATTCTAAACTAAAAGTTTTTTTCCATTTTATATTTGAAATTTTTATTCATTTTGTCTTTTTATATTTTTTTGATTCGCTAATTTTTTATTTTCTTACTTTGTTACTTTTTGTTTTTGTTTATTTTTATTTTTTCCTTTTTTGGTATTTTATTTTATTTTTTCATTTATTTTTTATTTATATTTTAAAATTTTTTTATAAAGTTCGAAATTTTTTATTTTCTTATTTTTTTTGCTATTTTTTTTCTACTTTGTAATTTTTTAATAACTTTTTCCCTTCACAATTTTCCTTCTTTTTGCTTTTCTTTTTTTTTTTTCATATGCTTTCATTTTTACTTGTTTTAATTCTTCCGTTGTTTTAAAAATTTTTATTTTTCTGTTTTTTATTCCAAATTTTTGTCTTTTCATTTTTATTTTTTTCTTGCTCCTCTTTTCTTTTTTTCCACAAATTTTCTTTCATTTTTTATTTGCGCTTTTAAATTCTCATATTTTTTTTATTTTGCACTAACTTTTATCTTTTTTTATTTTTTGTCTGACTTTTTATATTATTAGGTCTTCCATGTTTTTCAATTTTTTTGTATTTTTGAAACTAATTCTTTCTTTCATTTTCTCATTCCATTTCATTTTTGAATTTTTTATTCAATTTTTGTCCTTTTTTATTTTCTTACTTTTTTATCTTTTTTCTTTTGCTCTAATTTTTTTCTTATTTTATTTTTATTTTTTATTTTCTTTCTTTATTTATAGTTTCATAAATTTTTATAAAGTTTTGGAATTTTTTATTTTTCTATCTTTTTTTCTTTTATCATTCTTGGTTATTTTCTATTGCATTTTTATAATTTTTCATTAACTTTTTCTCCTTTCAAATTTTTCTTCTTTTTTTTTTATGTACTTTCATTTTTTTTTGTTCACTTTTTTCTTTGTTTTCAAATTTTCTATAAATTTTTTTCTTTCTGTTTTCTTTCATATTTTTGCCTCTTCATTTTTTTTCTCAAATTTTATTTTACATATTTTTTATTTTTTTCTTGCTTTTTCTTTAATCTTTTTGTTCACACTTTTTTTTATTTCTTCTTTATAATTTTAAAACCTCAAACTTCTTTTTTTGTGCACTTTCTTTTATTTTTATTTATATTTTTTATTAACTTTTATTTTGTTTTTCATCTTTCATATTTTATATCTTTTTCCTCTATTTGTTATCTTTTTTCTTTTGTTTTTCTTTGTACATTCTAAACTAAAAGTTTTTTCCATTTTATATTTTGAAATTTTTATTCATTTTGTCTTTTTATAATTTTTTGATTCGCTAATTTTTTATTTTCTTACTTTGTTACTTTTTGTTTTTGTTTATTTTTATTTTTTCAATTATTTTTTATTTATATTTTAAAAATTTTTTATAAAGTTCAAAATTTTTTTTTATTTTTTGAATCTTTTCTATTTTGTAATTTTTTAATAACTTTTTCCCTTCACAATTTTCCTTCTTTTTGCTTTTTTTTTTCATACACTTTCATTTTTACTTGTTTTAATTTTTTCGTTGTTTTAAAAATTTTTATTTCTCTATTTTTTATTCCAAATTTTTGTCTTTTCATTTTTATTTTTGTCTTGCTTTTCTTTTCTTTTTTTCCACAAATTTTTTTTCATTTCTTATTTGCGTTTTTAAATTCTCATACTTTCTTTTTTTATTTTGCATTAACTTTTCTCTTTTTTAATTTTTTGTCTGACTTTTTATATTGTTAGGTCTTATATGTTTTTCAATTTTTTGTATTTTTTAAACTATTTTTTTTTCGTTTTGTCATTCCGTTTCATTTTTGAATTTTTTATTCAATTTTTGTCCTTTTTTATTTTCCTACTTTTTTATTTTTTTCTTTTTTTGTGCTTTATTTATCTTTTTTCTTTTGCTCTAATTTTTTTCTTATTTTATTTTTATTTTTTATTTTCTTTCTTTATTTATAGTTTCATAAATTTTTATAAAGTTTTGAAATTTTTTATTTTTCTATCTTTTTTTCTTTTATCATTCTTGGTTATTTTCTATTGCATTTTTATAATTTTTCATTAACTTTTTCTCCTTTCATTTTTTTTTGTTCACTTTTTTCTTTGTTTTCAAATTTTTTATAAATTTTTTTCTTTCTGTTTTCCTTCATATTTTTGCCTCTTCATTTTTTTTCTCAAATTTTATTTTACATATTTTGTATTTTCGTTTTTTATTTTTTTCTTGCTTTTTCTTTAATCTTTTTGTTCACACTTTTTTTTATTTCTTCTTTATAATTTTAAAACCTCAAACTTCTTTTTTTGTGCACTTTCTTTTATTTTTATTTTTATTTTTTATTAACTTTTATTTTGTTTTTCATCTTTCATATTTTATATCTTTTTCCTCTATTTGTTATCTTTTTTCTTTTGTTTTTCTTTGTACATTCTAAACTAAAAGTTTTTTCCATTTTATATTTTGAAATTTTTATTCATTTTGTCTTTTTATATTTTTTTCATTCGCTAATTTTTTATTTTCTTACTTTGTTACTTTTTGTTTTTGTTTATTTTTATTTTTTCCTTTTTTGGTATTTTATTTTATTTTTTCATTTATTTTTTATTTATATTTTAAAAAATTTTTATAAAGTTTAAAATTTTTTTTTATTTTTTTAATTTCTTATTTTTTTTCTACTTTGTAATTTTTTAATAACTTTTTCCCTTCACAATTTTCCTTCTTTTTGCTTTTTTTTTTCATACGCTTTCATTTTTACTTGTTTTAATTTTTTCGTTGTTTTAAAAATTTTTATTTCTCTGTTTTTTATTCGAAATTTTTGTCTTTTCATTTTTATTTTTTTCTTGCTTTTCTTTTGTTTTTTTTCACAAATTTTCTTTCATTTCTTATTTGCGTTTTTAAATTCTCATACCTTTTTTTTAGTTTGCATTAACTTTTCTCTTTTTTAATTTTTTGTCTGACTTTTTATATTGTTAGGTCTTATATGTTTTTCAATTTTTTGTATTTTTTAAACTATTTTTTTTTCGTTTTGTCATTCCGTTTCATTTTTGAATTTTTTATTCAATTTTTGTCCTTTTTTATTTTCTTACTTTTTTGTTTTTTGGTGCTTTATTTATCTTTTTTCTTTTGCTCTAATTTTTTTCTTATTTTATTTTTATTTTCTTTCTTTATTTATTTTTCATAAATTTTTTATATTTCTATATTTTTTTCTTTTATCATTCTTGGTTATTTTCTATTGCATTTTTATAATTTTTCATTAACTTTTTCTCCTTTCAAATTTTTCTTCTTTTTTTTTATGTACTTTCATTTTTTTTGTTCACTTTTTTCTTTGTTTTCAAATTTTCTATAAAGTTTTTTCTTTCTGTTTTCTTTCATATTTTTGCCTCTTCATTTTTTTTCTCAAAATTTATTTTACATATTTTGTATTTTCGTTTTTTATTTTTTTCTTGCTTTTTCTTTAATCTTTTTGTTCACACTTTTTTTTATTTCTTCTTTATAATTTTAAAACCTCAAACTTCTTTTTTTGTGCACTTTCTTTTATTTTTATTTATATTTTTTATTAACTTTTATTTTGTTTTTCATCTTTCATATTTTATATCTTTTTTCTTTTGTTTTTCTTTGTACATTCTAAACTAAAAGTTTTTTCCATTTTATATTTTGAAATTTTTATTTATTTTGTCTTTTTATATTTTTTTCATTCGCTAATTTTTTATTTTCTTACTTTGTTACTTTTTGTTTTTGTTTATTTTTATTTTTTCATTTATTTTTTATTTATATTTTAAAAATTTTTTATAAAGTTCAAATTTTTTTTTATTTTCTTATTTTTTTTCTACTTTGTAATTTTTTAATAACTTTTTCCCTTCACAATTTTCCTTCTTTTTGCTTTTTTTTTTCATACGCTTTCATTTTTACTTGTTTTAATTTTTTCGTTGTTTTAAAAATTTTTATTTCTCTGTTTTTTATTCCAAATTTTTGTCTTTTCATTTTTATTTTTTTCTTCCTTTTCTTTTCTTTTTTTCCACAAATTTTCTTTCATTTCTTATTTGCGTTTTTAAATTCTCATACTTTTTTTTTATTTTGCATTAACTTTTCTCTTTTTTAATTTTTTGTCTAACTTTTTATATTGTTAGGTCTTATATGTTTTTCAATTTTTTGTATTTTTTAAACTATTTTTTTTTCATTTTGTCATTCCGTTTCATTTTTGTCCTTTTTTATTTTCTTACTTTTTTGTTTTTTTTTTGTTTTGCTCTAATTTTTTTCTTATTTTATTTTTATTTTTTATTTTCTTTCTTTATTTATAGTTTCATAAATTTTTATAATGTTTTGGAATTTTTTATTTTTCTATCTTTTTTTCTTTTATCATTCTTGGTATTTTCTATTGCATTTTTATAATTTTTCATTAACTTTTTCTCCTTTCAAATTTTTCTTCTTTTTTTTTTATGTACTTTCATTTTTTTTGTTCACTTTTTTCTTTGTTTTCAAATTTTCTATAAATTTTTTTCTTTCTGTTTTCTTTCATATTTTTGCCTCTTCATTTTTTTTTTCTCAAATTTTATTTTACATATTTTGTATTTTCGTTTTTTATTTTTTTCTTGCTTTTTCTTTAATCTTTTTGTTCACACTTTTTTTTATTTCTTCTTTATAATTTTAAAACCTCAAACTTCTTTTTTTGTGCACTTTCTTTTATTTTTATTTATATTTTTTATTAACTTTTATTTTTTTTCTTTTGTTTTTCTTTGTACATTCTAAACTAAAAGTTTTTTCCATTTTATATTTTGAAATTTTTATTCATTTTATCTTTTTATATTTTTTTCATTCGCTAATTTTTTATTTTCTTACTTTGTTACTTTTTGTTTTTGTTTATTTTTATTTTTTCCTTTTTTGGTATTTTATTTTATTTTTTATAAAGTTCAAAATTTTTTTTTATTTTTTTATTTTCTTATTTTTTTCTACTTTGTAATTTTTTAATAACTTTTTCCCTTCACAATTTTCCTTCTTTTTGCTTTTTTTTTTCATACGCTTTCATTTTTACTTGTCTTAATTTTTTTGTTGTTTTAAAAATTTTTATTTCTCTATTTTTTATTGCAAATTTTTGTCTTTTCCGTTTTATTTTTTTCTTGCTTTTCTTTTCTTTTTTTCCACAAATTTTTTTTTCATTTCTTATTTGCGTTTTTAAATTCTCATACTTTTTTTTTATTTTGCATTAACTTTTCTTTTTTTTAATTTTTTGTCTGACTTTTTATATTGTTATGTCTTATATGTTTTTCAATTTTTTGTATTTTTTAAACTATTTTTTTTTCGTTTTGTCATTCCGTTTTATTTTTGAATTTTTTATTCAATTTTTGTCCTTTTTTATTTTCTTACTTTTTTATTTTTTTGTGCTTTATTTATCTTTTTTCTTTTGCTCTAATTTTTTTCTTATTTTATTTTTATTTTTTATTTTCTTTCTTTATTTATAGTTTCATAAATTTTTATAAAGTTTTGGAATTTTTTATTTTTCTATCTTTTTTTCTTTTATCATTCTTGGTTATTTTCTATTGCATTTTTATAATTTTTCATTAACTTTTTCTCCTTTCAAATTTTTCTTCTTTTTTTCTTATGTACTTTCATTTTTTTGTTCACTTTTTTCTTTGTTTTCAAATTTTCTATAAATTTTTTTCTTTCTGTTTTCTTTCATATTTTTGCCTCTTCATTTTTTTTCTCAAATTTTATTTTACATATTTTGTATTTTCGTTTTTTATTTTTTTCTTGCTTTTTCTTTAATCTTTTTGTTCACACTTTTTTTTATTTCTTCCTTATAATTTTAAAACCTCAAACTTCTTTTTTTGTGCACTTTCTTTTACTTTTATTTTGTTTTTCATCTTTCATATTTTATATCTTTTTCCTCTATTTGTTATCTTTTTTCTTTTGTTTTTCTTTGTACATTCTAAACTAAAAGTTTTTTCCATTTTATATTTTGAAATTTTTATTCATTTTGCCTTTTTATATTTTTTTCATTCGCTAATTTTTTATTTTCTTACTTTGTTACTTTTTGTTTTTGTTTATTTTTATTTTTTCCTTCTTTGGTATTTTATTTTATTTTCTCATTTCTTTTTTATTTATATTTTAAAAATTTTTTATAAAGTTCAAAATTTTTTTTATTTTTTTATTTTCTTATTTTTTTTCTACTTTGTAATTTTTTAATAACTTTTTCCCTTCACAATTTTCCTTCTTTTTGCTTTTTTTTTTCATACGCTTTCATTTTTATTTGTTTTAATTTTTTCGTTGTTTTAAAAATTTTTATTTTTTTCTTGCTTTTCTTTTCTTTTTCTCCACAATTTTTTTTTCATTTCTTCTTTGCTTCTTAAATTCTCATTTTTTTTTTTTATTTTGCATTAACTTTTCTCTTTTTTAATTTTTTGTCTGATTTTTTATATTGTTAGGTCTTATATGTTTTTCAATTTTTTGTATTTTTTAAACTAATTTTTTTTCCTTTTGTCATTCCATTTCATTTTTGAATTTTTTATTCAATTTTTTATCCTTTTTTATTTTCTTACTTTTTTGTTTTTTTGTGCTTTATTTATCTTTTTTCTTTTGCTCTAATTTTTTTCTTATTTTATTTTTATTTTTTATTTTCTTTCTTTATTTATAGTTTCATAAATTTTTATACAGTTTTGGAATTTTTTATTTTTTTATCTTTTTTTCTTTTATCATTCTTGGCTATTTTCTATTCCATTTTTATAATTTTTCATTAACTTTTTCTCCTTTCAAATTTTTCTTCTTTTTTTTTTTATGTACTTTCATTTTTTTTATTCACTTTTTTCTTTGTTTTAAAATTTTCTATAATTTTTTTTCTTTCTGTTTTCTTTCATATTTTTGCCTATTCATTTTTTTTTCTCAAATTTTATTTTACATATTTTGTATTTTCGTTTTTTATTTTTTTCTTGCTTTTTCTTTAATCTTTTTGTTCACACCTTTTTTTATTTCTTCTTCATAATTTTAAAACCTCAAACTTCTTTTTTTGTGCACTTTCTTTTATTTTTATTTATATTTTTTATTAACTTTATTTTGTTTTTCATCTTTCATATTTTATATCTTTTTCCTCTATTTGTTATCTTTTTTCTTTTGTTTTTCTTTGTACATTCTAAACTAAAAGTTTTTTCCATTTTATATTTTGAAATTTTTATTCATTTTGCCTTTTTATATTTTTTTGATTCGCTAAATTTTTATTTTCTTACTTTGTTACTTTTTGTTTTTGTTTATTTTTATTTTTTCCTTTTTTGGTATTTTATTTTATTTTTTCATTTATTTTTTATTTATATTTTAAAAATTTTTTATAAATTTCAAAATTTTTTTTTATTTTCTTATTTTTTTCTACTTTGTAATTTTTTAATAACTTTTTTCCTTCACAATTTTCCTTCTTTTTGCTTTTTTTTTTTCATACGCTTTCATTTTTACTTGTTTTAATTTTTTCGTTGTTTTAAAAATTTTTATTTCTCTATTTTTTATTCCAAATTTTTGTCTTTTCATTTTTATTTTTTTCTTGCTTTTCTTTTGTTTTTTTCCACAAATTTTTTTTCATTTCTTATTTGCGTTTTTAAATTCTCATACTTTTTTTTAATTTTTTGTCTGACTTTTTATATTGTTAGGTCTTATATGTTTTTCAATTTTTTGTATTTTTTAAACTATTTTTTTTTCGTTTTGTCATTCCGTTTCATTTTTGAATTTTTTATTCAATTTTTGTCCTTTTTTTTTTTGCTCTAATTTTTTTCTTATTTTATTTTTATTTTTTATTTTCTTTCTTTATTTATAGTTTCATAAATTTTTATAAAGTTTTGGAATTTTTTATTTTTCTATCTTTTTTTCTTTTATCATTCTTGGTTATTTTCTATTGCATTTTTATAATTTTTCATTAACTTTTTCTCCTTTCAAATTTTTCTTCTTTTTTTTTTATGTACTTTCATTTTTTTTGTTCACTTTTTTCTTTGTTTTCAAATTTTCTATAAATTTTTTTCTTTCTGTTTTCTTTCATATTTTTGCCTCTTCATTTTTTTTCTCAAATTTTATTTTACATATTTTGTATTTTTGTTTTTTATTTTTTTCTTGCTTTTTCTTTAATCTTTTTGTTCATACTTTTTTTTATTTCTTCTTTATAATTTTAAAACCTCAAACTTCTTTTTTTGTGCACTTTCTTTTATTTTTATTTATATTTTTTTTAACTTTTATTTTGTTTTTCATCTTTCATATTTTATATCTTTTTTCTTTTGTTTCTCGTTGTACATTATAAACTAAAAGTTTTTTCCATTTTATATTTTGAAATTTTTATTCATTTTGTCTTTTTATATTTTTTTCATTCGCTAATTTTTTATTTTCTTACTTTGTTAATTTTTCTTTGTGTTTATTTTTATTTTTTCCTTTTTTGGTATTTTATCTAATTTTTTCTCTTAATTTATTTTTTCATTTATTTTTTATTTATATTTTAAAAATTTTTTATAAAGTTCAAAATTTTTTTTTATTTTTTGAATCTTTTTTTTTTATTTTCTTGTTTTTTTCTACTTCGTAATTTTTTAATAACTTTTTCCCTTCACAATTTTCCTTCTTTTTGCTTTTTTTTTTTTCATATGCTTTCATTTTTACTTGTTTTTATTTTTTCGTTGTATTAAAAATTTTTATTTCTCCGTTTTTTATTCCAAATTTTTTTCTTTTCATTTTTATTTTTTTCTTGCTTTTCTTTCCTTTTTTTCCACAAATTTTCTTTCATTTCTTATTTGCGTTTTTAAATTCTCATACTTTTTTTTTTATTTTGCATTAACTTTTCTCTTTTTTAATTTTTTTTCTGACTTTTTATATTGTCAGCTCTTATATGTTTTTCAATTTTTTGTATTTTTTAAACTATTTTTTTTTCGTTTTGTCATTCCGTTTCATTTTTGAATTTTTTATTCAATTTTTGTCCTTTTTTATTTTCTTACTTTTTTGTTTTTTTTCTTTCTTTGTGCTTTATTTATTTTTTTTTTCTTTTGCTATAATTTTTTTCTTATTTTATTTTTATTTTTTATTTTCTTTCTTTATTTATAGTTTCATAAACTTTTATAAAGTTTTGGAATTTTTTATTTTCTATCTTTTTTTCTTTTATCATTCTTGGTTATTTTCTATAGCATTTTTATAATTTTTCATTTACTTTTTCACCTTTCAAATTTTTCTTCTTTTTTTATGTACTTTCATTTTGTTTTGTTCACCTTTTTCTTTGTTTTAAAATTTTCTATAAATTTATTTCTTTTTGTTTTCTTTCATATTTTTGCCTCTTCATTTTTTTTCTCAAATTTTATTTTATATATTTTGGGCACTTTCTTTTATTTTTTTTTTATTTTTCATCTTTCATATTTTATATCTTTGTCCTCTATTTGTTACATTTTTTTTTGTTTTTTTTGTACATTCTAAACTAAAAGTTTTTTCCATTTTATATTTGAAATTTTTATTCATTTTGTCTTTTTATATTTTTTTGATTCGGCAATTTTTTATTTTCTTACTTTGTTACTTTTTCCTTTTTGTTTATTTTTATTTTATTTTTTATTTATATTTTAAAAATTTTTTATAAAGTTCTAAAATTTTTTTTTCTACTTTGCAATTTTTTAATAACTTTTTCCCTTCACAATTTTCCTTCCTTTTGCTTTTTTTTTTTTCATATGCTTTCATTTTTACTTGTTTTGATTTTTCTATTTTTTATTCCAAATCTTTTGTCTTTTCATTTTTATTCTTTTCTCTTTTTTTTTCACAAATTTCCTTTCATTTCTTATTTGCGTTTTTAAATTCTCATACTTTTTTTATTTTTTGTTTGACTTTTTATATTGTTCGGTCTTATATGTTTTTCAACTTTTTGTATTTTTTTAACTTTTGTTTTTTCGTTTTGTCATTCCATTTCATTTTTGAAATTTTTATTCAATTTTTGTCCTTTTTTATTTTCTTACTTTTTATATTTTTTGTTGTATTTTTGTTTTCTTTTCTTTTTTTTGTGCTTTACTTATCTTTTTTCTTTTTTATTTTCTTTCTTTGTTTATATTTTCATAAATTTTTATAAAGTCTTGGAATATTTTATTTTTCTATCTTTTTTTCTTTTATCATTCTTGCTTATTTTCTATTGCATTTTTATAATTTTTCATTAACTTTTTCCCCTTTCAAATTTTTTTTCTTTTTTCTATGTGCTTTCATTTTTTTTTGTTCACTTTTTCCTTTGTTTTAAAATTTTCTAAAAATTTTTTTCTTTTTCTTTTCTTTCATATTTTTGCCTCTTCATTTTTTATTTTTTTTCTTCTTTTTCTCATTTTTTCCTCAAATTTTATTTTATGTATTTTGTATTTTCCTTTTTTATTTTTTTCTTGCTTTTTCTTATATCTTTTTGTTCACACTTTTTTTTACTTCTTCTTTATAATTTTAAAACCTCAAACTTCTTTTTTTTGTGCACTTTCTTTTATTTTTATTTTATTTTTCATCTTTCATATTTTATATCTTTGTCCTCTATTTGTTACATTTTTTTTTGTTTTTTTTGTACATTCTAAACTAAAAGTTTTTTCCATTTTATATTTGAAATTTTTATTCATTTTGTCTTTTTATATTTTTTTGATTCGGCAATTTTTTATTTTCTTACTTTGTTACTTTTTCCTTTTTGTTTATTTTTATTTTATTTTTTATTTATATTTTAAAAATTTTTTATAAAGTTCTAAAATTTTTTTTTCTACTTTGCAATTTTTTAATAACTTTTTCCCTTCACAATTTTCCTTCCTTTTGCTTTTTTTTTTCATATGCTTTCATTTTTACTTGTTTTAATTTTTAATTTTTCTATTTTTTATTCCAAATCTTTTGTCTTTTCATTTTTATTCTTTTCTCTTTTTTTCCACAAATTTCCTTTCATTTCTTATTTGCGTTTCTAAATTCTCATACTTTTTTTATTTTTTGTTTGACTTTTTATATTGTTCGGTCTTATATGTTTTTCAACTTTTGTTTTTTCATTTTGTCATTCCATTTCATTTTTGAAATTTTTATTCAATTTTTGTCCTTTTTTATTTTCTTACTTTTTATATTTTTTGTTGTATTTTTGTTTTCTTTTTTTTTTGTGCTTTACTTATCTTTTTTCTTTTTTATTTTCCTTATTTGTTTATATTTTCATAAATTTTTATAAAGTCTTGGAATTTTTTATTTTTGTATCTTTTTTTCTTTTATCATTCTTGCTTATTTTCTATTGCATTTTTATAATTTTTCATTAACTTTTTCTCGTTTCAAATTTTTCTTCTTTTTTCTATGTGCTTTCATTTTTTTTGTTCACTTTTTCCTTTGTTTTAAAATTTTCTATAAATTTTTTTCTTTTTCTTTTCTTTCATTTTTTATTTTTTTTTCTTTTTCTCATTTTTTCCTCAAATTTTATTTTATGTGTTTTGTATTTTCCTTTTTTATTTTTTTCTTGCTTTTTCTTATATCTTTTTGTTCACACTTTTTTTTACTTCTTCTTTATAATTTTAAAACCTCAAACTTCTTTTTTTTGTGCACTTTTTTTTTATTCATATTTTTTATTTACTTTTATTTTATTTTTCATCTTTCATATTTTATATCTTTGTCCTCTATTTGTTACATTTTTTTTTGTTTTTTTTGTACATTCTAAACTAAAAGTTTTTTCCATTTTATATTTGAAATTTTTATTCATTTTGTCTTTTTATATTTTTTTGATTCGCTAATTTTTTATTTTCTTACTTTGTTACTTTTTCCTTTTTCTTTATTTTATTTTATTTTTTCATTTATTTTTTATTTATATTTTAAAAATTTTTTATAAAGTTCAAAATTTTTTTTTCTACTTTGCAATTTTTTAATAACTTTTTCCCTTCACAATTTTCCTTCCTTTTCCTTTTTTTTTTTCATATGCTTTCATTTTTACTTGTTTTAATTTTTTATTTTTCTGTTTTTTATTCCAAATCTTTTGTCTTTTCATTTTTATTCTTTTCTTTTTTTTCCACCAATTTCCTTTCATTTCTTATTTGCGTTTTTAAATTCTCATACTTTTTTTATTTTTTGTTTGACTTTTTATATTGTTTGGTCTTATATGTTTTTCAACTTTTTTTTTTCATTTTGTCATTCCATTTCATTTTTGAAATTTTTATTCAATTTTTGTCCTTTTTTATTTTCTTACTTTTTATATTTTTTGTTGTATTTTTGTTTTCTTTTTTTTTTTTGTGCTTTACTTATCTTTTTTCTTTTTTATTTTCCTTCTTTGTTTATATTTTCATAAATTTTTATAAAGTCATGGAATTTTTTATTTTTGTATCTTTTTTTCTTTTATCATTCTTGCTTATTTTCTATTGCATTTTTATAATTTTTCATTAACTTTTTCTCGTTTCAAATTTTTCTTCTTTTTTCTATGTGCTTTCATTTTTTTTTGTTCACTTTTTCCTTTGTTTTAAAATTTTCTATAAATTTTTTTCTTTTTCTTTTCTTTCATATTTTTGCCTCTTCATTTTTTATTTTTTTTCTTTTTCTCATTTTTTCCTCAAATTTTATTTTATGTATTTTGTATTTTCCTTTTTTATTTTTTTCGTGCTTTTTCTTATATCTTTTTGTTCACACTTTTTTTTACTTCTTCTTTATAATTTTAAAACCTCAAACTTCTTTTTTTTGTGCACTTTCTTTTTTTTTAGTTATATTTTTTATTTACTTTTATTTTATTTTTCATCTTTCATATTTTATATCTTTGTCCTCTATTTGTTACATTTTTTTTTGTTTTTATTGTACATTCTAAACTAAAACTTTTTTTCATTTTATATTTGAAATTTTTATTCATTTTGTCTTTTTATATTTTTTTGATTCGCTAATTTTTTATTTTCTTACTTTGTTACTTTTTCCTTTTTCTTTATTTTTATTTTATTTTTTCATTTATTTTTTATTTATATTTTAAAAATTTTTTCTAAAGTTCAAAATTTTTTTTCTACTTTGCAATTTTTTAATAACTTTTTCCCTTCACAATTTTCCTTCCTTTTGCTTTTTTTTTTTTTCATATGCTTTCATTTTTACTTGTTTTAATTTTTTATTTTTCTGTTTTTTATTCCCAATCTTTTGTCTTTTCATTTTTATTCTTTTGTCTTTTTTTTCCACAAATTTCCTTTCATTTCTTATTTGCGTTTTTAAATTCTCATACTTTTTTTATTTTTTGTTTGACTTTTTATATTGTTAGGTCTTATATGTTTTTCAATTTTTTGTATTTTTTAAACTATTTTTTTTTCATTTTGTCATTCCATTTCATTTTTGAAATTTTTATTCAATTTTTGTCCTTTTTTATTTTCTTACTTTTTATATTTTTTGTTGTGTTTTTGTTTTCTTTTCTTTTTTTGTGCTTTATTTATCTTTTTTCTTTCTTTGTTTATATTTTCAAAAATTTTTATAAAGTTTTGAAATTTTTTATTTTTCTACTTTGTTACTTTTTCCTTTTTGTTTATTTTTATTTTATTTTTTCTGTTAATTTATTTTTTCATTTATTTTTTATTTATATTTGAAAAAATTTTTATAATGTTCAAAATTTTTTTTTCTACTTTGCAATTTTTTAATAACTTTTTCCCTTCACAATTTTCCTTCTTTTTGCTTTTTTTTTTTCATATGCTTTCATTTTTACTTGTTATAATTTTTAATTTTTCTGTTTTTTATTTCAAATCTTTTATCTTTTCATTTTTATTCTTTTCTTTTTTTTCCACAAATTTCCTTTCATTTCTTATTTGCGTTTTTAAATTCTCATACTTTTTATATTGTTAGGTCTTATATGTTTTTCAATTTTTTGTATTTTTTAAACTATTTTTTTTCATTTTGTCATTCCATTTCATTTTTGAAGGTTTTATTCAATTTTTGTCCTTTTTTATTTTCTTACTTTTTATATTTTTTGTTGTATTTTTGTTTTCTTTTCTTTTTTTGTGCTTTATTTATCTTTTTTCTTTCTTTGTTTATATTTTCATAAATTTTTATAAAGTTTTGGAATTTTTTATTTTTGTATCTTTTTTTCTTTTATCATTCTTGCTTATTTTCTATTGCATTTTTATAATTTTTCATTAACTTTTTCTCCTTTCAAATTTTTCTTATTTTTTCTATGTGCTTTCATTTTTTTTTGTTCACTTTTTCCTTTGTTTTAAAATTTTCTATAAATTTTTTTCTTTTTCTTTTCTTTCATATTTTTTCCTCTTCATTTTTTATTTTTTTTTCTTTTTCTCATTTTTTCCTCAAATTTTATTTTATGTATTTCGTATTTTCCTTTTTTATTTTTTTCTTACTTTTTTTTATATCTTTTTGTTCACGCTTTTTTTTTTAATTCTTCTTTATAATTTTAAATCCTCAAACTTCTTTTTTTGTGCACTTTTTTTTTTATTTATATTTTTTATTATTTTTATTTTATTTTTCATCTTTCATATATTATATCTTTGTCCTCTATTTGTTATATTTTTTTTGTTTTTTTTGTACATTCTAAACTAAAAGTTTTTTCCATTTTATATTTGAAATTTTTATTCATTTTGTCTTTTTATATTTTTTTGATTTGCTAATTTTTTATTTTCTTACTTTGTTACTTTTTCCTTTTTGTTTATTTTTATTTTATTTTTTCTATTAATTTATTTTTTCATTTATTTTTTATTTATATTTTAAAAATTTTTTATAAACTTCAAAAAAAAATTTTCTAATTTGCAATTTTTTAATAACTTTTTCCCTTCACAATTTTCCTTCTTTTTGCTTTTTTTTTCATATGCTTTCATTTTTATTTGTTTTAATTTTTAATTTTTCTATTTTTTATTCCCAATCTTTTGTCTTTTCATTTTTATTCTTTTCTTTTTTTTTCCACAAATTTCCTTTCATTTCTTCTTTGCGTTTTTAAATTCTCATACTTTTCTTCTTTTTTGTTTGACTTTTTATATTGTTAGGTCTTATATGTTTTTCAATTTTTTGTATTTTTTAAACTATTTTTTCTCATTTTGTCATTCCGTTTCATTTTTGAAATTTTTATTCAATTTTTGTCCTTTTTTATTTTCTTACTTTTTATATTTTTTGTTGTATTTTTGTTTTCTTTTCTTTTTTTGTGCTTTATTTAACTTTTTTCTTTCTTTGTTTATATTTTCATAAATTTTTATAAAGTTTTAGAATTTTTTATTTTTGTATCTTTTTTTCTTTTATCATTCTTGCTTATTTTCTATTGCATTTTTATAATTTTTCTTCTTTTTTCTATGTGCTTTCATTTTTTTTTGTTCACTTTTTCCTTTGTTTTAAAATTTTCTATAAATTTTTTTCTTTTTCTTTTCTTTCATATTTTTGCCTCTTCATTTTTTATTTTTTTCTTCTTTTTCTCAAATTTTCCTCAAATTTTATTTTATGTATTTTGTATTTTCCTTTTTTATTTTTTTTCTTGCTTTTTTTTATATCTTTTTGTTCACGCTTTTTTTTTAATTCTTCTTTATATTTTTAAATCCTCAAACTTCTTTTTTTGTGCACTTTTTTTTTTATTATTATTTTTATTTTATTTGTCATCTTACATATTTTATATCTTTGTCCTCTATTTGTTATATTTTTTTTGTTTGTTTTGTACATTCTAAACTAAAAGTTTTTTCCATTTTATATTTGAAATTTTTATTCATTTTGTCTTTTTATATTTTTTTGATTTGCTAACTTTTTATTTTCTTACTTTGTTACTTTTTCCTTTTTGTTTATTTTTATTTTACTTTTTATAAACTTCAAAATTTTTTTTCTAATTTGCAATTTTTTAATAACTTTTTCCCTTCACAATTTTCCTTCTTTTTGCTTTTTTTTTTTTCATATGCTTTCATTTTTATTTCTTTCAATTTTTTATTTTTCTGTTTTTTATTCCCAATCTTTTGTCTTTTCTTTTTTTTTTCCACAAATTTCCTTTCATTTCTTCTTTGCGTTTTTAAATTCTCATACTTTTCTTCTTTTTTGTTTGACTTTTTATATTGTTAGGTCTTATATGTTTTTCAATTTTTTGTATTTTTTAAACTATTTTTTTTCATTTTGTCATTCCATTTCATTTTTGAAATTTTTATTCAATTTTTGTCCTTTTTTATTTTCTTACTTTTTATATTTTTTGTTGTATTTTTGTTTTCTTTTCTTTTTTTGTGCTTTATTTATCTTTTTTCTTTCTTTGTTTATATTTTCATAAATTTTTATAAAGTTTTGGAATTTTTTATTTTTCTATCTTTTTTTCTGTTATCGTTCTTGCTTATTTTCTATTGCATTTTTATAATTTTTCATTAACTTTTTCTCCTTTCAAATTTTTCTTCTTTTTTCTATGTGCTTTCATTTTTTTTTTTGTTCACTTTTTCCTTTGTTTTAAATTTTTCTATAAATTTTTTTCTTTTTCTTTTCTTTCATATTTTTGCCTCTTCATATTTTTATTTTTTTCTTCTTTTTCTCATTTTTTCCTCAAATTTTATTTTATGTATTTTGTATTTTCCTTTTTTATTTTTTTTCTTGCTTTTTCTTATATCTTTTTGTTCACACTTTTTTTTTATTTCTTCTTTATAATTTTAAAACCTCAAACTTCTTTTTTTGTGCCCTTTTTTTATTTTTATTTACTTTTATTTTATTTTATATCTTTGTCCTCTATTTGTTATATTTTTTTTTTTGGTTTTTTTTGTACATTCTAAACTAAAAGTTTTTCCATTTTATATTTGAAATTTTTTTTTATTTTGTCTTTTTATATTTTTTTGATTCGCTAATTTTTTATTTTCTTATTTTGTTACCTTTTCCTTTTTGTTTATTTTTAATTTATTTTTTCATTTATTTTTTATTTATATTTTAAAAAATTTTTATAAAGTTCAAAATTTTTTTTCTACTTTGCAATTTTTTAATAACTTTTTCCCTTCACAATTTTCCTTCTTTTTGCTTTTTTTTTCATATGCTTTCATTTTTATTTGTTTTAATTTTTTATTTTTCTGTTTTTTATTCCAAATCTTTTGACTTTTCTTTTTTTTTCCACAAATTTCCTTTCATCTCTTATTTGCATTTTTAAATTCTCATACTTTTTTTATTTTTTGTTTGACTTTTTATATTGTTAGGTCTTATATGTTTTTCAATTTCTTGTATTTTTTAAACTATCTTTTTTTCATTTTGTCATTCCATTTCATTTTTGAAATTTTTATTCAATTTTTAACCTTTCTTATTTTCTTACTTTTAATATTTTTTGTTGTTTTTCTGTTTTCTTTTTTTTTTTCTTTCTTTGTTTAT
>NW_028323027.1:680000-689038 GCF_047325235.1 Durio zibethinus | reverse complement strand
CCTAAACCCTAAACCCTAAACCCTAAACCCTAAACCCTAAACCCTAAACCCTAAACCCTAAACCCTAAACCCTAAACCCTAAACCCTAAACCCTAAACCCTAAACCCTAAACCCTAAACCCTAAACCCTAAACCCTAAACCCTAAACCCTAAACCCTAAACCCTAAACCCTAAACCCTAAACCCTAAACCCTAAACCCTAAACCCTAAACCCTAAACCCTAAACCCTAAACCCTAAACCCTAAACCCTAAACCCTAAACCCTAAACCCTAAACCCTAAACCCTAAACCCTAAACCCTAAACCCTAAACCCTAAACCCTAAACCCTAAACCCTAAACCCTAAACCCTAAACCCTAAACCCTAAACCCTAAACCCTAAACCCTAAACCCTAAACCCTAAACCCTAAACCCTAAACCCTAAACCCTAAACCCTAAACCCTAAACCCTAAACCCTAAACCCTAAACCCTAAACCCTAAACCCTAAACCCTAAACCCTAAACCCTAAACCCTAAACCCTAAACCCTAAACCCTAAACCCTAAACCCTAAACCCTAAACCCTAAACCCTAAACCCTAAACCCTAAACCCTAAACCCTAAACCCTAAACCCTAAACCCTAAACCCTAAACCCTAAACCCTAAACCCTAAACCCTAAACCCTAAACCCTAAACCCTAAACCCTAAACCCTAAACCCTAAACCCTAAACCCTAAACCCTAAACCCTAAACCCTAAACCCTAAACCCTAAACCCTAAACCCTAAACCCTAAACCCTAAACCCTAAACCCTAAACCCTAAACCCTAAACCCTAAACCCTAAACCCTAAACCCTAAACCCTAAACCCTAAACCCTAAACCCTAAACCCTAAACCCTAAACCCTAAACCCTAAACCCTAAACCCTAAACCCTAAACCCTAAACCCTAAACCCTAAACCCTAAACCCTAAACCCTAAACCCTAAACCCTAAACCCTAAACCCTAAACCCTAAACCCTAAACCCTAAACCCTAAACCCTAAACCCTAAACCCTAAACCCTAAACCCTAAACCCTAAACCCTAAACCCTAAACCCTAAACCCTAAACCCTAAACCCTAAACCCTAAACCCTAAACCCTAAACCCTAAACCCTAAACCCTAAACCCTAAACCCTAAACCCTAAACCCTAAACCCTAAACCCTAAACCCTAAACCCTAAACCCTAAACCCTAAACCCTAAACCCTAAACCCTAAACCCTAAACCCTAAACCCTAAACCCTAAACCCTAAACCCTAAACCCTAAACCCTAAACCCTAAACCCTAAACCCTAAACCCTAAACCCTAAACCCTAAACCCTAAACCCTAAACCCTAAACCCTAAACCCTAAACCCTAAACCCTAAACCCTAAACCCTAAACCCTAAACCCTAAACCCTAAACCCTAAACCCTAAACCCTAAACCCTAAACCCTAAACCCTAAACCCTAAACCCTAAACCCTAAACCCTAAACCCTAAACCCTAAACCCTAAACCCTAAACCCTAAACCCTAAACCCTAAACCCTAAACCCTAAACCCTAAACCCTAAACCCTAAACCCTAAACCCTAAACCCTAAACCCTAAACCCTAAACCCTAAACCCTAAACCCTAAACCCTAAACCCTAAACCCTAAACCCTAAACCCTAAACCCTAAACCCTAAACCCTAAACCCTAAACCCTAAACCCTAAACCCTAAACCCTAAACCCTAAACCCTAAACCCTAAACCCTAAACCCTAAACCCTAAACCCTAAACCCTAAACCCTAAACCCTAAACCCTAAACCCTAAACCCTAAACCCTAAACCCTAAACCCTAAACCCTAAACCCTAAACCCTAAACCCTAAACCCTAAACCCTAAACCCTAAACCCTAAACCCTAAACCCTAAACCCTAAACCCTAAACCCTAAACCCTAAACCCTAAACCCTAAACCCTAAACCCTAAACCCTAAACCCTAAACCCTAAACCCTAAACCCTAAACCCTAAACCCTAAACCCTAAACCCTAAACCCTAAACCCTAAACCCTAAACCCTAAACCCTAAACCCTAAACCCTAAACCCTAAACCCTAAACCCTAAACCCTAAACCCTAAACCCTAAACCCTAAACCCTAAACCCTAAACCCTAAACCCTAAACCCTAAACCCTAAACCCTAAACCCTAAACCCTAAACCCTAAACCCTAAACCCTAAACCCTAAACCCTAAACCCTAAACCCTAAACCCTAAACCCTAAACCCTAAACCCTAAACCCTAAACCCTAAACCCTAAACCCTAAACCCTAAACCCTAAACCCTAAACCCTAAACCCTAAACCCTAAACCCTAAACCCTAAACCCTAAACCCTAAACCCTAAACCCTAAACCCTAAACCCTAAACCCTAAACCCTAAACCCTAAACCCTAAACCCTAAACCCTAAACCCTAAACCCTAAACCCTAAACCCTAAACCCTAAACCCTAAACCCTAAACCCTAAACCCTAAACCCTAAACCCTAAACCCTAAACCCTAAACCCTAAACCCTAAACCCTAAACCCTAAACCCTAAACCCTAAACCCTAAACCCTAAACCCTAAACCCTAAACCCTAAACCCTAAACCCTAAACCCTAAACCCTAAACCCTAAACCCTAAACCCTAAACCCTAAACCCTAAACCCTAAACCCTAAACCCTAAACCCTAAACCCTAAACCCTAAACCCTAAACCCTAAACCCTAAACCCTAAACCCTAAACCCTAAACCCTAAACCCTAAACCCTAAACCCTAAACCCTAAACCCTAAACCCTAAACCCTAAACCCTAAACCCTAAACCCTAAACCCTAAACCCTAAACCCTAAACCTCTAAACCCTAAACCCTAAACCCTAAACCCTAAACCCTAAACCCTAAACCCTAAACCCTAAACCCTAAACCCTAAACCCTAAACCCTAAACCCTAAACCCTAAACCCTAAACCCTAAACCCTAAACCCTAAACCCTAAACCCTAAACCCTAAACCCTAAACCCTAAACCCTAAACCCTAAACCCTAAACCCTAAACCCTAAACCCTAAACCCTAAACCCTAAACCCTAAACCCTAAACCCTAAACCCTAAACCCTAAACCCTAAACCCTAAACCCTAAACCCTAAACCCTAAACCCTAAACCCTAAACCCTAAACCCTAAACCCTAAACCCTAAACCCTAAACCCTAAACCCTAAACCCTAAACCCTAAACCCTAAACCCTAAACCCTAAACCCTAAACCCTAAACCCTAAACCCTAAACCCTAAACCCTAAACCCTAAACCCTAAACCCTAAACCCTAAACCCTAAACCCTAAACCCTAAACCCTAAACCCTAAACCCTAAACCCTAAACCCTAAACCCTAAACCCTAAACCCTAAACCCTAAACCCTAAACCCTAAACCCTAAACCCTAAACCCTAAACCCTAAACCCTAAACCCTAAACCCTAAACCCTAAACCCTAAACCCTAAACCCTAAACCCTAAACCCTAAACCCTAAACCCTAAACCCTAAACCCTAAACCCTAAACCCTAAACCCTAAACCCTAAACCCTAAACCCTAAACCCTAAACCCTAAACCCTAAACCCTAAACCCTAAACCCTAAACCCTAAACCCTAAACCCTAAACCCTAAACCCTAAACCCTAAACCCTAAACCCTAAACCCTAAACCCTAAACCCTAAACCCTAAACCCTAAACCCTAAACCCTAAACCCTAAACCCTAAACCCTAAACCCTAAACCCTAAACCCTAAACCCTAAACCCTAAACCCTAAACCCTAAACCCTAAACCCTAAACCCTAAACCCTAAACCCTAAACCCTAAACCCTAAACCCTAAACCCTAAACCCTAAACCCTAAACCCTAAACCCTAAACCCTAAACCCTAAACCCTAAACCCTAAACCCTAAACCCTAAACCCTAAACCCTAAACCCTAAACCCTAAACCCTAAACCCTAAACCCTAAACCCTAAACCCTAAACCCTAAACCCTAAACCCTAAACCCTAAACCCTAAACCCTAAACCCTAAACCCTAAACCCTAAACCCTAAACCCTAAACCCTAAACCCTAAACCCTAAACCCTAAACCCTAAACCCTAAACCCTAAACCCTAAACCCTAAACCCTAAACCCTAAACCCTAAACCCTAAACCCTAAACCCTAAACCCTAAACCCTAAACCCTAAACCCTAAACCCTAAACCCTAAACCCTAAACCCTAAACCCTAAACCCTAAACCCTAAACCCTAAACCCTAAACCCTAAACCCTAAACCCTAAACCCTAAACCCTAAACCCTAAACCCTAAACCCTAAACCCTAAACCCTAAACCCTAAACCCTAAACCCTAAACCCTAAACCCTAAACCCTAAACCCTAAACCCTAAACCCTAAACCCTAAACCCTAAACCCTAAACCCTAAACCCTAAACCCTAAACCCTAAACCCTAAACCCTAAACCCTAAACCCTAAACCCTAAACCCTAAACCCTAAACCCTAAACCCTAAACCCTAAACCCTAAACCCTAAACCCTAAACCCTAAACCCTAAACCCTAAACCCTAAACCCTAAACCCTAAACCCTAAACCCTAAACCCTAAACCCTAAACCCTAAACCCTAAACCCTAAACCCTAAACCCTAAACCCTAAACCCTAAACCCTAAACCCTAAACCCTAAACCCTAAACCCTAAACCCTAAACCCTAAACCCTAAACCCTAAACCCTAAACCCTAAACCCTAAACCCTAAACCCTAAACCCTAAACCCTAAACCCTAAACCCTAAACCCTAAACCCTAAACCCTAAACCCTAAACCCTAAACCCTAAACCCTAAACCCTAAACCCTAAACCCTAAACCCTAAACCCTAAACCCTAAACCCTAAACCCTAAACCCTAAACCCTAAACCCTAAACCCTAAACCCTAAACCCTAAACCCTAAACCCTAAACCCTAAACCCTAAACCCTAAACCCTAAACCCTAAACCCTAAACCCTAAACCCTAAACCCTAAACCCTAAACCCTAAACCCTAAACCCTAAACCCTAAACCCTAAACCCTAAACCCTAAACCCTAAACCCTAAACCCTAAACCCTAAACCCTAAACCCTAAACCCTAAACCCTAAACCCTAAACCCTAAACCCTAAACCCTAAACCCTAAACCCTAAACCCTAAACCCTAAACCCTAAACCCTAAACCCTAAACCCTAAACCCTAAACCCTAAACCCTAAACCCTAAACCCTAAACCCTAAACCCTAAACCCTAAACCCTAAACCCTAAACCCTAAACCCTAAACCCTAAACCCTAAACCCTAAACCCTAAACCCTAAACCCTAAACCCTAAACCCTAAACCCTAAACCCTAAACCCTAAACCCTAAACCCTAAACCCTAAACCCTAAACCCTAAACCCTAAACCCTAAACCCTAAACCCTAAACCCTAAACCCTAAACCCTAAACCCTAAACCCTAAACCCTAAACCCTAAACCCTAAACCCTAAACCCTAAACCCTAAACCCTAAACCCTAAACCCTAAACCCTAAACCCTAAACCCTAAACCCTAAACCCTAAACCCTAAACCCTAAACCCTAAACCCTAAACCCTAAACCCTAAACCCTAAACCCTAAACCCTAAACCCTAAACCCTAAACCCTAAACCCTAAACCCTAAACCCTAAACCCTAAACCCTAAACCCTAAACCCTAAACCCTAAACCCTAAACCCTAAACCCTAAACCCTAAACCCTAAACCCTAAACCCTAAACCCTAAACCCTAAACCCTAAACCCTAAACCCTAAACCCTAAACCCTAAACCCTAAACCCTAAACCCTAAACCCTAAACCCTAAACCCTAAACCCTAAACCCTAAACCCTAAACCCTAAACCCTAAACCCTAAACCCTAAACCCTAAACCCTAAACCCTAAACCCTAAACCCTAAACCCTAAACCCTAAACCCTAAACCCTAAACCCTAAACCCTAAACCCTAAACCCTAAACCCTAAACCCTAAACCCTAAACCCTAAACCCTAAACCCTAAACCCTAAACCCTAAACCCTAAACCCTAAACCCTAAACCCTAAACCCTAAACCCTAAACCCTAAACCCTAAACCCTAAACCCTAAACCCTAAACCCTAAACCCTAAACCCTAAACCCTAAACCCTAAACCCTAAACCCTAAACCCTAAACCCTAAACCCTAAACCCTAAACCCTAAACCCTAAACCCTAAACCCTAAACCCTAAACCCTAAACCCTAAACCCTAAACCCTAAACCCTAAACCCTAAACCCTAAACCCTAAACCCTAAACCCTAAACCCTAAACCCTAAACCCTAAACCCTAAACCCTAAACCCTAAACCCTAAACCCTAAACCCTAAACCCTAAACCCTAAACCCTAAACCCTAAACCCTAAACCCTAAACCCTAAACCCTAAACCCTAAACCCTAAACCCTAAACCCTAAACCCTAAACCCTAAACCCTAAACCCTAAACCCTAAACCCTAAACCCTAAACCCTAAACCCTAAACCCTAAACCCTAAACCCTAAACCCTAAACCCTAAACCCTAAACCCTAAACCCTAAACCCTAAACCCTAAACCCTAAACCCTAAACCCTAAACCCTAAACCCTAAACCCTAAACCCTAAACCCTAAACCCTAAACCCTAAACCCTAAACCCTAAACCCTAAACCCTAAACCCTAAACCCTAAACCCTAAACCCTAAACCCTAAACCCTAAACCCTAAACCCTAAACCCTAAACCCTAAACCCTAAACCCTAAACCCTAAACCCTAAACCCTAAACCCTAAACCCTAAACCCTAAACCCTAAACCCTAAACCCTAAACCCTAAACCCTAAACCCTAAACCCTAAACCCTAAACCCTAAACCCTAAACCCTAAACCCTAAACCCTAAACCCTAAACCCTAAACCCTAAACCCTAAACCCTAAACCCTAAACCCTAAACCCTAAACCCTAAACCCTAAACCCTAAACCCTAAACCCTAAACCCTAAACCCTAAACCCTAAACCCTAAACCCTAAACCCTAAACCCTAAACCCTAAACCCTAAACCCTAAACCCTAAACCCTAAACCCTAAACCCTAAACCCTAAACCCTAAACCCTAAACCCTAAACCCTAAACCCTAAACCCTAAACCCTAAACCCTAAACCCTAAACCCTAAACCCTAAACCCTAAACCCTAAACCCTAAACCCTAAACCCTAAACCCTAAACCCTAAACCCTAAACCCTAAACCCTAAACCCTAAACCCTAAACCCTAAACCCTAAACCCTAAACCCTAAACCCTAAACCCTAAACCCTAAACCCTAAACCCTAAACCCTAAACCCTAAACCCTAAACCCTAAACCCTAAACCCTAAACCCTAAACCCTAAACCCTAAACCCTAAACCCTAAACCCTAAACCCTAAACCCTAAACCCTAAACCCTAAACCCTAAACCCTAAACCCTAAACCCTAAACCCTAAACCCTAAACCCTAAACCCTAAACCCTAAACCCTAAACCCTAAACCCTAAACCCTAAACCCTAAACCCTAAACCCTAAACCCTAAACCCTAAACCCTAAACCCTAAACCCTAAACCCTAAACCCTAAACCCTAAACCCTAAACCCTAAACCCTAAACCCTAAACCCTAAACCCTAAACCCTAAACCCTAAACCCTAAACCCTAAACCCTAAACCCTAAACCCTAAACCCTAAACCCTAAACCCTAAACCCTAAACCCTAAACCCTAAACCCTAAACCCTAAACCCTAAACCCTAAACCCTAAACCCTAAACCCTAAACCCTAAACCCTAAACCCTAAACCCTAAACCCTAAACCCTAAACCCTAAACCCTAAACCCTAAACCCTAAACCCTAAACCCTAAACCCTAAACCCTAAACCCTAAACCCTAAACCCTAAACCCTAAACCCTAAACCCTAAACCCTAAACCCTAAACCCTAAACCCTAAACCCTAAACCCTAAACCCTAAACCCTAAACCCTAAACCCTAAACCCTAAACCCTAAACCCTAAACCCTAAACCCTAAACCCTAAACCCTAAACCCTAAACCCTAAACCCTAAACCCTAAACCCTAAACCCTAAACCCTAAACCCTAAACCCTAAACCCTAAACCCTAAACCCTAAACCCTAAACCCTAAACCCTAAACCCTAAACCCTAAACCCTAAACCCTAAACCCTAAACCCTAAACCCTAAACCCTAAACCCTAAACCCTAAACCCTAAACCCTAAACCCTAAACCCTAAACCCTAAACCCTAAACCCTAAACCCTAAACCCTAAACCCTAAACCCTAAACCCTAAACCCTAAACCCTAAACCCTAAACCCTAAACCCTAAACCCTAAACCCTAAACCCTAAACCCTAAACCCTAAACCCTAAACCCTAAACCCTAAACCCTAAACCCTAAACCCTAAACCCTAAACCCTAAACCCTAAACCCTAAACCCTAAACCCTAAACCCTAAACCCTAAACCCTAAACCCTAAACCCTAAACCCTAAACCCTAAACCCTAAACCCTAAACCCTAAACCCTAAACCCTAAACCCTAAACCCTAAACCCTAAACCCTAAACCCTAAACCCTAAACCCTAAACCCTAAACCCTAAACCCTAAACCCTAAACCCTAAACCCTAAACCCTAAACCCTAAACCCTAAACCCTAAACCCTAAACCCTAAACCCTAAACCCTAAACCCTAAACCCTAAACCCTAAACCCTAAACCCTAAACCCTAAACCCTAAACCCTAAACCCTAAACCCTAAACCCTAAACCCTAAACCCTAAACCCTAAACCCTAAACCCTAAACCCTAAACCCTAAACCCTAAACCCTAAACCCTAAACCCTAAACCCTAAACCCTAAACCCTAAACCCTAAACCCTAAACCCTAAACCCTAAACCCTAAACCCTAAACCCTAAACCCTAAACCCTAAACCCTAAACCCTAAACCCTAAACCCTAAACCCTAAACCCTAAACCCTAAACCCTAAACCCTAAACCCTAAACCCTAAACCCTAAACCCTAAACCCTAAACCCTAAACCCTAAACCCTAAACCCTAAACCCTAAACCCTAAACCCTAAACCCTAAACCCTAAAC
>NW_028323027.1:662500-665000 GCF_047325235.1 Durio zibethinus | reverse complement strand
CGGCACACGCTGGGCCCTGGTGCGGCAGGTTGCCTCGACCACCATCGGCACACGCTGGGCCCTGGTGCGGGCGCTTGCCTCAACCACCATCGGCACACGCTCGGCCCTGGTGCGGCAGGTTGCCTCGAGCACCATCGGCACACGATGGGCCCTGGTGCGGGCGGTTGCCTCGACCACCATCGGCACACGCTGGGCCCTGGTGCGGGCGCTTGCCTCGACCACCATCGGCACACGCTGGGCCCTGGTGCGGGCGCTTGCCTCGAGCACCATCGGCACACGCTGGGCCCTGGTGCGGCAGGTTGCCTCGAGCACCATCGGCACACGCTGGGCCCTGGTGCGGCAGGTTGCCTCGAGCACCATCGGCACACGCTGGGCCCTGGTGCGGTCGGTTGCCTCGAGCACCATCGGCACACGCTGGGCGCTGGTGCGGGCGCTTGCCTCGACCACCATCGGCACACGCTGGGCCCTGGTGCGGCAGGTTGCCTCGATCACCATCGGCACACGCTGGGCCCTGGTGCGACAGGTTGCCTCGAGCACCATCGGCACACTATCGGCCCTGGTGCGGGCGGTTGCCTCGACCACCATCGGCACACGCTGGGCCCTGGTGCGGGCGCTTGCCTCGGGCACCATCGGCACACGCTGGGCCCTGGTGCGGGCGGTTGCCTCGAGCACCATCGGCACACGCTGGGCCCTGGTGGGTTTAGGCACATCTTCAAATTTCTGCCGTGCCAATGCCATTTTTATGGCTTGTAAATTCATACAATGGTCCCCTAAGCCTTCACGTGAAGTTTCGTTGGAAGATGACTCGTTTTCTATTTTTCACGATTTTCGAAACTTTTTGCGGTTCGGGATTTTTTAAAATTTTTTTATAAGGAGTTTTGGCCCCAAATTTTGTAGGCATGATCCTTCTATTTTTGTTGGCATGCACAAAAAAATTCAGCTAAAAACTCGAAGTAGAGAAGATTTTGTGACCGTTTGAAAAAAGTGTCCCCATTTCAGACACTTTAACGGCTACTGGTAGCAAACCTGTAAAATCTCAAATGCTCTTTAAGGGGGTGTGAATTCTCAGAGGTTTGATGAGGGATAGGGGGCCAACACAAGGCCAAGTACCAGCACCCATCGCACATCATGTGCGCACACCCCCCCGGCCCCCCTCCCAATCGCCGGAACCCCAATGCCGCCGGTCAGGTTCTCCGGCGGTTCTCCGGCGATGCTCCGGCGATGCTGTCCCGAGTGAAAAAAATGCGGCACCAGCACATGCTGGAGCCAAGCATGGGCACCGTGGCTCAAAATCGAACTTCGGCCAAGGCCTCGACCATCAATGGCACATGATGACGCATGGTGATGGCACATGCATCGACCATCATCGGCATAGGCTGCCCTTCGGTACGGGCACTTGCCTCGACCGCCATCGACACAAGCTGGGCCCTGGTGTGGGTTGTTGCCTCGATCACAATCGGCACATGCTGAGCCTTGGTGCGGGCGGTTGCCTCGAGCACCATCGGCAGACCTTGGGCCCTGGTGCGGCCGGTTGCCCCGATAACCATCGGCACACGCTGGGCCCTGGGACGGGCGGTTGCCCCCAGCACCATCGGCACACGCTGGGCCCTGGTGCGGGCGGTTGCCCCGAACACCATCGGCACAAGCCGGCCCTTGGTGCGGGCTCCTGGCTCGACCACCATCGGCACACGCTGGGCCCTGGTGCGGGCGGTTGCCTCGAACACCATCGGCACACGCCGGCCCTTGGTGCGGCCGGTTGCCTCGACCACCATCGGCACACGCTCGGCCTTGGTGAGGGCGCTTGCCTCGACCACCATCGGCACACGCTGGGCCCTGGTGCGGGCGCTTGCCTCGACCACCATCGGCACACGCTGGGCCCTGGTGCGGGCGCTTGCCTCAACCACCATCGGCACACGCTCGGCCCTGGTGCGGCAGGTTGCCTCGAGCACCATCGGCACACGATGGGCCCTGGTGCGGGCGGTTGCCTCGACCACCATCGGCACACGCTGGGCCCTGGTGCGGGCGCTTGCCTCGACCACCATCGGCACACGCTGGGCCCTGGTGCGGGCGCTTGCCTCGAGCACCATCGGCACACGCTGGGCCCTGGTGCGGCAGGTTGCCTCGAGCACCATCGGCACACGCTGGGCCCTGGTGCGGCAGGTTGCCTCGAGCACCATCGGCACACGCTGGGCCCTGGTGCGGTCGGTTGCCTCGAGCACCATCGGCACACGCTGGGCGCTGGTGCGGGCGCTTGCCTCGACCACCATCGGCACACGCTGGGCCCTGGTGCGGCAGGTTGCCTCGATCACCATCGGCACACGCTGGGCCCTGGTGCGACAGGTTGCCTCGAGCACCATCGGCACACTATCGGCCCTGGTGCGGGCGGTTGCCTCGACCACCATCGGCACACGCTGGGCCCTGGTGCGGGCGCTTGCCTCGGGCACCATCGGCACACGCTGGGCCCTGGTGCGGGCGGTTGCCTCGAGCACCATCGGCACAC
>NW_028323027.1:647500-652500 GCF_047325235.1 Durio zibethinus | reverse complement strand
AACTCGAAGCGGAGAAGATTTCGCGACCGTTTGAAAAAAGTGTCCCCGTTTCAGACACTTCAACGGCTACTGGCAGCAAACCTGTAAAATCTCAAACGCTCTTTAAGGGGGTGTGAGTTCTCAGAGGTTTGATGAGGGATAGGGGGCCAACACAAGGGCCAAGCACCAGCACCCATCGCACGTCATGTGCGCACACCCCCCCGGCCCCCCTCCCAATCGCCGGAACCCCAATGCCGCCGGTCAGGTTCTCCGGCGGTACTCCGGCGATGCTCCGGCGATGCTCCGGCGATGCTGTCCCGAGTGAAAAAAATGCGGCACCAGCACATGCTGGAGCCAAGCATGGGCACCGTGGCTCAAAATCGAACTTCGGCCAAGGCCTCGACCATCAATGGCACATGATGACGCATGGTGATGGCACATGCATCGACCATCATCGGCATAGGCTGCCCTTCGGTACGGGCACTTGCCTCGACCGCCATCGGCACAAGCTGGGCCCTGGTGCGGGTTGTTGCCTCGATCACCAGCGGCACATGCTGAGCCTTGGTGCGGGCGGTTGCCTCGAGCACCATCCGCAGACCCTGGGCCCTGGTGCGGCCGGTTGCCCCGATAACCATCGGCACACGCTGGGCCCTGGAGCGGCCGGTTGCCTCGATCACCATCGGCAAAAGCTGGGCCCTGGTGCGGGCGCTTGCCTCGACCACCATCGGCACACGCTGGGCACTGGTGCGGGCGCTTGCCTCGACCACCATCGGCAAACGCTGGGCCCTGGTACGGGCGGTTGCCTCGATCACCATCGGCACACGCTGGGCCCTGGTGCGGGCGGTTGCCCCCAGCACCATCGGCACACGTTGGGCCCTGGTGCGGGCGCTTGCCTCGACCACCATCGGCACACGCTGGGCCCTGGTGCGGGCGCTTGCCTCGACCACCATCGGCACACGCTCGGCCCTGGTGCGGTCGGTTGCCTCGAGCACCATCGGCACACGCTGGGCCCTGGTGCGGGCGCTTGCCTCGACCACCATCGGCACACGCTGGGCCCTGGTGTGGGCGCTTGCCTCGACCACCATCGGCACACGCTGTGCCCTGGTGCGGCAGGTTGCCTCGAGCACCATCGGCACACGCTGGGCCCTGGTGCGGTCGGTTGCCTCGAGCACCATCGGCACACGCTGGGCCCTGGTGCGGGCGGTTGCCCCCAGCACCATCGGCACACGTTGGGCCCTGGTGCGGGCGCTTGCCTCGACCACCATCGGCACACGCTGGGCCCTGGTGCGGGCGCTTGCCTCGACCACCATCGGCACACGCTCGGCCCTGGTGCGGTCGGTTGCCTCGAGCACCATCGGCACACGCTGGGCCCTGGTGCGGGCGCTTGCCTCGACCACCATCGGCACACGCTGGGCCCTGGTGTGGGCGCTTGCCTCGACCACCATCGGCACACGCTGTGCCCTGGTGCGGCAGGTTGCCTCGAGCACCATCGGCACACGCTGGGCCCTGGTGCGGTCGGTTGCCTCGAGCACCATCGGCACACGCTGGGCCCTGGTGCGGGCGCTTGCCTCGACCACCATCGGCACACGCTGGGCCCTGGTGCGGCAGGTTCCCTCGACCACCATCGGCACACGCTGGGCCCTGGTGCGGCAGGTTGCCTCGAGCACCATCGGCACACGCTGGGCCCTGGTGCGGCCGGTTGCCTCGATCACCATCGGCACACGCTGGGCCCTGGTGCGGGCGGTTGCCTCGACCACCATCGGCACACGCTGGGCCCTGGTGCGGCAGCTTGCCTTGAGCACCATCGGCACACGCTCGGCCCTGGTGCGGTCGGTTGCCTCGAGCACCATCGGCACACGCTGGGCCCCGGTGCGGCAGGTTGCCTCGACCACCATCGGCATCCTCGACCACCATCGGCACACGCTGGGCCCTGGTGCGGGCGCTTGCCTCGACCACCATCGGCACACGCTCCGCCCTGGTGCGGTCGGTTGCCTCGAGCACCATCGGCACACGCTGGGCCCTGGTGCGGCAGGTTGCCTCGACCACCATCGGCACACGCTGGGCCCTGGTGCGGGCGGTTGCCTCGACCACCATCGGCACACGGTGGGCCCTGGTGCGGGCGCTTGCCTCGACCACCATCGGCACACGCTCGGCCCTGGTGCGGTCGGTTGCCTCGAGCACCATCGGCACACGCTGGGCCCTGGTGCGGGCGGTTGCCTCGACCACCATCGGCACACGCTGGGCCCTGGTGCGGGCGTGCCTCGAGCACCATCGGCACACGTTGGGCCCTGGTGCGGCAGGTTGCCTCGACCACCATCGGCAGCCTCGACCACCATCGGCACACGCTGGGCCCTGGTGCGGGCGCTTGCCTCGACCACCATCGGCACACGCTCCGCCCTGGTGCGGTCGGTTGCCTCGAGCACCATCGGCACACGCTGGGCCCTGGTGCGGGCGGCTGCCTCGACCACCATCGGCACACGCTGGGCCCTGGTGCGGGCGCTTGCCTCGACCACCATCGGCACACGCTGGGCCCTGGTGCGGGCGCTTGCCTCGACCACCATCGGCACACGCTGGGCCCTGGTGCGGCAGGCTGCCTCGAGCACCATCGGCACACGCTGGGCCCTGGTGCGGCAGGTTGCCTCGACCACCATCGGCACACGCTGGGCCCTGGTGCGGGCGCTTGCCTCGAGCACCATCGGCACACGCTCGGCCCTGGTGCGGTCGGTTGCCTCGAGCACCATCGGCACACGCTGGGCCCTGGTGCGGCAGGTTGCCTCGACCACCATCGGCACACGCTGGGCCCTGGTGCGGGCGCTTGCCTCGACCACCATCGGCACACGCTCGGCCCTGGTGCGGTCGGTTGCCTCGAGCACCATCGGCACACGCTGGGCCCTGGTGCGGGCGCTTGCCTCGAGCACCATCGGCACACGCTCGGCCCTGGTGCGGTCGGTTGCCTCGAGCACCATCGGCACACGCTGGGCCCTGGTGCGGGCGCTTGCCTCGACCACCATCGGCACACGCTGGGCCCTGGTGCGGCAGGTTGCCTCGATCACCATCGGCACACGCTGGGCCCTGGTGCGACAGGTTGCCTCGAGCACCATCGGCACACTATCGGCCCTGGTGCGGGCGGTTGCCTCGACCACCATCGGCACACGCTGGGCCCTGGTGCGGGCGCTTGCCTCGGGCACCATCGGCACACGCTGGGCCCTGGTGCGGGCGGTTGCCTCGAGCACCATCGGCACACGCTGGGCCCTGGTGGGTTTAGGCACATCTTCAAATTTCTGCCGTGCCAATGCCATTTTTATGGCTTGTAAATTCATACAATGGTCCCCTAAGCCTTCACGTGAAGTTTCGTTGGAAGATGACTCGTTTTCTATTTTTCACGATTTTCGAAACTTTTTGCGGTTCGGGATTTTTTAAAATTTTTTTATAAGGAGTTTTGGCCCCAAATTTTGTAGGCATGATCCTTCTATTTTTGTTGGCATGCACAAAAAAATTCAGCTAAAAACTCGAAGTAGAGAAGATTTTGTGACCGTTTGAAAAAAGTGTCCCCATTTCAGACACTTTAACGGCTACTGGTAGCAAACCTGTAAAATCTCAAATGCTCTTTAAGGGGGTGTGAATTCTCAGAGGTTTGATGAGGGATAGGGGGCCAACACAAGGCCAAGTACCAGCACCCATCGCACATCATGTGCGCACACCCCCCCCGGCCCCCCTCCCAATCGCCGGAACCCCAATGCCGCCGGTCAGGTTCTCCGGCGGTACTCCGGCGATGCTCCGGCGATGCTCCGACGATGCTGTCCCGAGTGAAAAAAATGCGGCACCAGCACATGCTGGAGCCAAGCATGGGCACCGTGGCTCAAAATCGAACTTCGGCCAAGGCCTCGACCATCAATGGCACATGATGACGCATGGTGATGGCACATGCATCGACCATCATCGGCATAGGCTGCCCTTCGGTACGGGCACTTGCCTCGACCGCCATCGGCACAAGCTGGGCCCTGGTGTGGGTTGTTGCCTCGATCACAATCGGCACATGCTGAGCCTTGGTGCGGGCGGTTGCCTCGAGCACCATCGGCAGACCCTGGGCCCTGGTGCGGCCGGTTGCCCCGATAACCATCGGCACACGCTGGGCCCTGGGGCGGGCGGTTGCCCCCAGCACCATCGGCACACGCTGGGCCCTGGTGCGGGCGGTTGCCCCGAACACCATCGGCACAAGCCGGCCCTTGGAGCGGGCTCCTGGCTTGACCACCATCGGCACACGCCGGCCCTTGGTGCGGCCGGTTGCCTCGACCACCGTCGGCACACGCTCGGCCTTGGTGAGGGCGCTTGCCTCGACCACCATCGGCACACGCTGGGCCCTGGTGCGGGCGCTTGCCTCGACCACCATCGGCACACGCTCGGCCTTGGTGCGGGCGCTTGCCTCGACCACCATCGGCACACGCTGGGCCCTGGTGCGGGCGGTTGCCTCGACCACCATCGGCACACGCTCGGCCTTGGTGAGGGCGCTTGCCTCGACCACCATCGGCACACGCTGGGCCCTGGTGCGGGCGCTTGCCTCGACCACCATCGGCACACGCTCGGCCTTGGTGCGGGCGGTTGCCTCGACCACCATCGGCACACGCTGGGCCCTGGTGCGGGCGGTTGCCTCGACCACCATCGGCACACGCTGGGCCCTGGTGCTGGCGGTTGCCTCGACCACCATCGGCACACGCTGGGCCCTGGTGCGGGCGGTTGCCTCGAACACCATCGGCACAAGCCGGCCCTTGGTGCGGGCGGTTGCCTCGAGCACCATCGGCACACGCTGGGCCCTGGTGCGGGCGGTTGCCTCGACCACCATCGGCACACGCTGGGCCCTGGTGCGGACGGTTGCCTCGACCACCATGGGCACACGCTGGGCCCTGGTGCGGGCTCTTGCCTCGACCACCATCAGCAGAAGATTGCCCCTACGTCGAACACCATCGATACATGCCGGGCCTTGGTGTGGGCACATGCCTCGAGCTGGTGCGGGCGGTTGCCTT
>NW_028323027.1:635000-637500 GCF_047325235.1 Durio zibethinus | reverse complement strand
CATCGGCACACGCTGGGCCCTGGTGCGGCAGGTTGCCTCGACCACCATCGGCACACGCTGGGCCCTGGTGCGGGCGGTTGCCTCGACCACCATCGGCACACGCTGGGCCCTGGTGCGGGCGCTTGCCTCGACCACCATCGGCACACGCTGGGCCCTGGTGCGGCAGGCTGCCTCGAGCACCATCGGCACACGCTGGGCCCTGGTGCGGCAGGTTGCCTCGACCACCATCGGCACACGCTGGGCCCTGGGGCGGGCGCTTGCCTCGAGCACCATCGGCACACGCTCGGCCCTGGTGCGGTCGGTTGCCTCGAGCACCATCGGCACACGCTGGGCCCTGGTGCGGCAGGTTGCCTCGACCACCATCGGCACACGCTGGGCCCTGGTGCGGGCGCTTGCCTCGACCACCATCGGCACACGCTCGGCCCTGGTGCGGTCGGTTGCCTCGAGCACCATCGGCACACGCTGGGCCCTGGTGCGGGCGCTTGCCTCGAGCACCATCGGCACACGCTCGGCCCTGGTGCGGTCGGTTGCCTCGAGCACCATCGGCACACGCTGGGCCCTGGTGCGGCAGGTTGCCTCGACCACCATCGGCACACTCTGGGCCCTGGTGCGGGCGCTTGCCTCGACCACCATCGGCACACGCTCGGCCCTGGTGCGGCAGGTTGCCTCGAGCACCATCGGCACACGCTGGGCCCTGGTGCGGGCGGTTGCCTCGACCACCATCGGCACACGCTGGGCCCTGGTGCGGGCGCTTGCCTCGACCACCATCGGCACACGCTGGGCCCTGGTGCGGGCGCTTGCCTCGACCACCATCGGCACACGCTGGGCCCTGGTGCGGCAGGTTGCCTCGAGCACCATCGGCACACGCTGGGCCCTGGTGCGGCAGGTTGCCTCGAGCACCATCGGCACACGCTGGGCCCTGGTGCGGTCGGTTGCCTCGAGCACCATCGGCACACGCTGGGCCCTGGTGCGGGCGCTTGCCTCGACCACCATCGGCACACGCTGGGCCCTGGTGCGGCAGGTTCCCTCGACCACCATCGGCACACGCTGGGCCCTGGTGCGGCAGGTTGCCTCGAGCACCATCGGCACACGCTGGGCCCTGGTGCGGTCGGTTGCCTCGATCACCATCGGCACACGCTGGGCCCTGGTGCGGGAGGTTGCCTCGACCACCATCGGCACACGCTGGGACCTGGTGCGGCAGCTTGCCTCGAGCACCATCGGCACACGCTCGGCCCTGGTGCGGTCGGTTGCCTCGAGCACCATCGGCACACGCTGGGCCCCGGTGCGGCAGGTTGCCTCGACCACCATCGGCAGCCTCGACCACCATCGGCACACGCTGGGCCCTGGTGCGGGCGCTTGCCTCGACCACCATCGGCACACGCTCCGCCCTGGTGCGGTCGGTTGCCTCGAGCACCATCGGCACACGCTGGGCCCTGGTGCGGCAGGTTGCCTCGACCACCATCGGCACACGCTGGGCCCTGGTGCGGGCGGTTGCCTCGACCACCATCGGCACACGCTGGGCCCTGGTGCGGGCGGTTGCCTCGACCACCATCGGCACACGCTGGGCCCTGGTGCGGGCGCTTGCCTAGACCACCATCGGCACACGCTCGGCCCTGGTGCGGTCGGTTGCCTCGAGCACCATCGGCACACGCTGGGCCCTGGTGCGGCAGGTTGCCTCGACCACCATCGGCACACGCTGGGCCCTGGTGCGGCAGGTTGCCTCGACCACCATCGGCACACGCTGGGCCCTGGTGCGGGCGGTTGCCTCGACCACCATCGGCACACGCTGGGCCCTGGTGCGGGCGTGCCTCGAGCACCATCGGCACACGTTGGGCCCTGGTGCGGCAGGTTACCTCGACCACCATCGGCAGCCTCGACCACCATCGGCACACGCTGGGCCCTGGTGCGGGCGCTTGCCTCGACCACCATCGGCACACGCTCCGCCCTGGTGCGGTCGGTTGCCTCGAGCACCATCGGCACACGCTGGGCCCTGGTGCGGCAGGTTGCCTCGACCACCATCGGCACACGCTGGGCCCTGGTGCGGGCGGTTGCCTCGACCACCATCGGCACACGCTGGGCCCTGGTGCGGGCGCTTGCCTCGACCACCATCGGCACACGCTGGGCCCTGGTGCGGCAGGCTGCCTCGAGCACCATCGGCACACGCTGGGCCCTGGTGCGGCAGGTTGCCTCGACCACCATCGGCACACGCTGGGCCCTGGGGCGGGCGCTTGCCTCGAGCACCATCGGCACACGCTCGGCCCTGGTGCGGTCGGTTGCCTCGAGCACCATCGGCACACGCTGGGCCCTGGTGCGGCAGGTTGCCTCGACCACCATCGGCACACGCTGGGCCCTGGTGCGGGCGCTTGCCTCGACCACCATCGGCACACGCTCGGCCCTGGTGCGGTCGGTTGCCACGAGCACCATCGGCACACGCTGGGCCCTGGTGCGGGCGCTTGCCTCGAGCACCATCGGCACACGCTCGGCCCTGGTGCGGTCGGTT
>NW_028323027.1:610000-625000 GCF_047325235.1 Durio zibethinus | reverse complement strand
GTCAGGTTCTCCGGCGGTACTCCGGCGATGCTGTCCCGAGTGAAAAAAATGCGGCACCAGCACATGCTGGAGCCAAGCATGGGCACCGTGGCTCAAAATCGAACTTCGGCCAAGGCCTCGACCATCAATGGCACATGATGACGCATGGTGATGGCACATGCATCGACCATCATCGGCATAGGCTGCCCTTCGGTACGGGCACTTGCCTCGACCGCCATCGGCACAAGCTGGGCCCTGGTGTGGGTTGTTGCCTCGATCACCAGCGGCACATGCTGAGCCTTGGTGCGGGCGGTTGCCTCGAGCACCATCCGCAGACCCTGGGCCCTGGTGCGGCTGGTTGCCCCGATAACCATCGGCACACGCTGGGCCCTGGAGCGGCCGGTTGCCTCGATCACCATCGGCAAAAGCTGGGCCCTGGTGCGGGCGCTTGCCTCGACCACCATCGGCACACGCTGGGCACTGGTGCGGGCGCTTGCCTCGACCACCATCGGCACACGCTGGGCCCTGGTGCGGGCGCTTGCCTCGACCACCATCGGCACGCTGGGCCCTGGTGCGGGCGCTTGCCTCGACCACCATCGGCACACGCTGGGCCCTGGTGCGGGCGCTTGCCTCGACCACCATCGGCACACGCTGGGCCCTGGTGCGGGCGCTTGCCTCGACCACCATCGGCACACGCTGGGCCCTGGTGCGAGCGCTTGCCTCGAGCACCATCGGCACACGCTCCGCCCTGGTGCGGTCGGTTGCCTCGAGCACCATCGGCACACGCTGGGCCCTGGTGCGGCAGGTTGCCTCGAGCACCATCGGCACACGCTGGGCCCTGGTGCGGGCGGTTGCCTCGACCACCATCGGCACACGCTGGGCCCTGGTGCGGGCGCTTGCCTCGACCACCATCGGCACACGCTGGGCCCTGGTGCGGCAGGTTGCCTCGAGCACCATCGGCACACACTGGGCCCCGGTGCGGCAGGTTGCCTCGACCACCATCGGCACACGCTGGGCCCTGGTGCGGGCGGTTGCCTCGAGCACCATCGGCACACGCTGGGCCCTGGTGGGTTTAGGCACATCTTCAAATTTCTGCCGTGCCAATGCCATTTTTATGGCTTGTAAATTCATACAATGGTCCCCTAAGCCTTCACGTGAAGTTTCATTGGAAGATGACTCGTTTTCTATTTTTCACGATTTTCGAAACTTTTTGCGGTTCGGGATTTTTTAAAATTTTTTTATAAGGATTTTTGGCCCCAAATTTTGTAGGCATGATCCTTCTATTTTTGTTGGCATGCACAAAAAAATTCAGCTAAAAACTCGAAGTAGAGAAGATTTTGTGACCGTTTGAAAAAAGTGTCCCCATTTCAGACACTTTAACGGCTACTGGTAGCAAACCTGTAAAATCTCAAATGCTCTTTAAGGGGGTGTGAATTCTCAGAGGTTTGATGAGGGATAGGGGGCCAACACAAGGCCAAGTACCAGCACCCATCGCACATCATGTGCGCACACCCCCCGGCCCCCCTCCCAATCGTCGGAACCCCAATGCCGCCGGTCAGGTTCTCCGGCGGTACTCCGGCGATGCTCCGGCGATGCTCCGGCGATGCTGTCCCGAGTGAAAAAAATGCGGCACCAGCACATGCTGGAGCCAAGCATGGGCACCGTGGCTCAAAATCGAACTTCGGCCAAGGCCTCGACCATCAATGGCACATGATGACGCATGGTGATGGCACATGCATCGACCATCATCGGCATAGGCTGCCCTTCGGTACGGGCACTTGCCTCGACCGCCATCGGCACAAGCTGGGCCCTGGTGTGGGTTGTTGCCTCGATCACAATCGGCACATGCTGAGCCTTGGTGCGGGCGGTTGCCTCGAGCACCATCGGCAGACCCTGGGCCCTGGTGCGGCCGGTTGCCCCGATAACCATCGGCACACGCTGGGCCCCGGGGCGGGCGCTTGCCCCCAGCACCATCGGCACACGCTGGGCCCTGGTGCGGGCGGTTCCCTCGACCACCATCGGCACACGTTGGGCCCTGGTCCGGGCGGTTGCCCTCAGCACCATCGGCACACGCTGGGCCCTGGTGCGGGCGCTTGCCTCGACCACCATCGGCACACGCTGGGCCCTGGTGCGGGTGGTTGCCCCCAGCACCATCGGCACACGCAGGGCCCTGGTGCGGGCGGTTGCCCCGAACACCATCGGCACAAGCCGGCCCTTGGTGCGGGCTCCTGGCTCGACCACCATCGGCACACGCTGGGCCCTGGTGCGGGCGGTTGCCTCGAACACCATCGGCACACGCCGGCCCTTGGTGCGGCCGGTTGCCTCGACCACCATCGGCACACGCTCGGCCTTGGTGAGGGCGCTTGCCTCGACCACCATCGGCACACGCTGGGCCCTGGTGCGGGCGCTTGCCTCGACCACCATCGGCACACGCTGGGCCCTGGTGCGGGCGCTTGCCTCGACCACCATCGGCACACGCTGGGCCCTGGTGCGGTCGGTTGCCTCGACCACCATCGGCACACGCTGGGCCCTGGTGCGGGCGCTTGCCTCGACCACCATCGGCACACGCTGGGCCCTGGTGCGGGCGCTTGCCTCGACCACCATCGTCACACGCTGGGCCCTGGTGCGGGCGCTTGCCTCGACCACCATCGGCACACGCTGGGCCCTGGTGCGGTCGGTTGCCTCGACCACCATCGGCACACGCTGGGCCTCGACCACCATCGGCACACGCTGGGCCCTGGTGCGGTCGGTTGCCTCGACCACCATCGGCACACGCTGGGCCCTGGTGCGGGCGCTTGCCTCGACCACCATCGGCACACGCTGGGCCCTGGTGCGGCAGGTTGCCTCGACCACCATCGGCACACGCTGGGCCCTGGTGCGGCAGGTTGCCTCGAGCACCATCGGCACACGCTGGGCCCTGGTGCGGTCGGTTGCCTCGATCACCATCGGCACACGCTGGGCCCTGGTGCGGGCGGTTGCCTCGACCACCATCGGCACACGCTGGGCCCTGGTGCGGCAGCTTGCCTCGAGCACCATCGGCACACGCTCGGCCCTGGTGCGGTCGGTTGCCTCGAGCACCATCGGCACACGCTGGGCCCTGGTGCGGCAGGTTACCTCGACCACCATCGGCAGCCTCGAGCACCATCGGCACACGCTGGGCCCTGGTGCGGGCGCTTGCCTCGACCACCATCGGCACACGCTCCGCCCTGGTGCTGTCGGTTGCCTCGAGCACCATCGGCACACGCTGGGCCCTGGTGCGGCAGGTTGCCTCGACCACCATCGGCACACGCTGGGCCCTGGTGCGGGCGGTTGCCTCGACCACCATCGGCACACGCTGGGCCCTGGTGCGGGCGCTTGCCTCGACCACCATCGGCACACGCTGGGCCCTGGTGCGGCAGGTTGCCTCGAGCACCATCGGCACACGCTGGGCCCTGGTGCGGCAGGTTGCGTCGACCACCATCGGCACACGCTGGGCCCTGGTGCGGGCGCTTGCCTCGAGCACCATCGGCACACGCTCGGCCCTGGTGCGGTCGGTTGCCTCGAGCACCATCGGCACACGCTGGGCCCTGGTGCGGGCGCTTGCCTCGACCACCATCGGCACACGCTGGGCCCTGGTGCGGGCGCTTGCCTCGACCACCATCGGCACACGCTGGGCCCTGGTGCGGCAGGTTGCCTCGAGCACCATCGGCACACGCTGGGCCCTGGTGCGGCAGGTTGCCTCGAGCACCATCGGCACACGCTGGGCCCTGGTGCGGTCGGTTGCCTCGAGCTCCATCGGCACACGCTGGGCGCTGGTGTGGGCGCTTGCCTCGACCACCATCGGCACACGCTGGGCCCTGGTGCGGCAGGTTGCCTCGATCACCATCGGCACACGCTGGGCCCTGGTGCGACAGGTTGCCTCGAGCACCATCGGCACACTATCGGCCCTGGTGTGGGCAGTTGCCTCGACCACCAGCGGCACACGCTGGGCCCTGGTGCGGGCGCTTGCCTCGAGCACCATCGGCACACGCTGGGCCCTGGTGCGGGCGGTTGCCTCGAGCACCATCGGCACACGCTGGGCCCTGGTGGGTTTAGGCACATCTTCAAATTTCTGCCGTGCCAATGCCATTTTTATGGCTTGTAAATTCATACAATGGTCCCCTAAGCCTTCACGTGAAGTTTCGTTGCAAGATGACTCGTTTTCTATTTTTCACGATTTTCGAAACTTTTTGCGGTTCGGGATTTTTTAGAATTTTTTTAGAAGGATTTTTGGCCCCAAATTTTGTGGACGTGATCCTTCTATTTTTGTTGGCATGCACAAAAAAATTCAGCTAAAAACTCGAAGCGGAGAAGATTTCGCGACCGTTTGAAAAAAGTGTCCCCGTTTCAGACACTTCAACGGCTACTGGCAGCAAACCTGTAAAATCTCAAACGCTCTTTAAGGGGGTGTGAGTTCTCAGAGGTTTGATGAGGGATAGGGGGCCAACACAAGGCCAAGTACCAGCACCCATCGCACATCATGTGCGCACACCCCCCCGACCCCCCTCCCAATCGCCGGAACCCCAATGCCGCCGGTCAGGTTCTCCGGCGGTACTCCGGCGATGCTCCGGCGATGCTCCGGCGATGCTGTCCCGAGTGAAAAAAATGCGGCACCAGCACATGCTGGAGCCAAGCATGGGCACCGTGGCTCAAAATTGAACTTCGGCCAAGGCCTCGACCATCAATGGCACATGATGACGCATGGTGATGGCACATGCATCGACCATCATCGGCATAGGCTGCCCTTCGGTACGGGCACTTGCCTCGACCGCCATCGGCACAAGCTGGGCCCTGGTGTGGGTTGTTGCCTCGATCACAATCGGCACATGCTGAGCCTTGGTGCGGGCGGTTGCCTCGAGCACCATCGGCAGACCCTGGGCCCTGGTGCGGCCGGTTGCCCCGATAACCATCGGCACACGCTGGGCCCCGGGGCGGGCGCTTGCCCCCAGCACCATCGGCACACGCTGGGCCCTGGTGCGGGCGGTTCCCTCGACCACCATCGGCACACGTTGGGCCCTGGTCCGGGCGGTTGCCCTCAGCACCATCGGCACACGCTGGGCCCTGGTGCGGGCGCTTGCCCCCAGCACCATCGGCACACGCTGGGCCCTGGTGCGGGCGGTTGCCCCCAGCACCATCGGCACACGCAGGGCCCTGGTGCGGGCGGTTGCCCCGAACACCATCGGCACAAGCCGGCCCTTGGTGCGGGCTCCTGGCTCGACCACCATCGGCACACGCTGGGCCCTGGTGCGGGCGGTTGCCTCGAACACCATCGGCACACGCCGGCCCTTGGTGCGGCCGGTTGCCTCGACCACCATCGGCACACACTCGGCCTTGGTGAGGGCGCTTGCCTCGACCACCATCGGCACACGCTGGGCCCTGGTGCGGGCGCTTACCTCGACCACCATCGGCACACGCTGGGCCCTGGTGCGGGCGCTTGCCTCGACCAATGGTGCGGGTGGTTGCCTCGACCACCATCGGCACACGCTGGGCCCTGGTGCGGGTGGTTGCCTCGACCACCATCGGCACACGCTGGGCCCTGGTGCGGGCGCTTGCCTCGACCAATGGTGCGGGTGGTTGCCTCGACCACCATCGGCACACGCTGGGCCCTGGTGCGGGTGGTTGCCTCGACCACCATCGGCACACGCTGGGCCCTGGTGCGGGTGGTTGCCTCGACCACCATCGGCACACGCTGGGCCCTGGTGCGGGCGCTTGCCTCAACCACCATCGGCACACGCTCGGCCCTGGTGCGGGCGTTTGCCTCGACCACCATCGGCACACGCTGGGCCCTGGTGTGGGCGCTTGCCTCGACCACCATCGGCACACGCTCGGCCCTGGTGCGGGCGTTTGCCTCGACCACCATCGGCACACGCTGGGCCCTGGTGTGGGCGCTTGCCTCGACCACCATCGGCACACGCTGGGCCCTGGTGCGGGCGCTTGCCTCGACCACCATCGGCACACGCTCGGCCCTGGTGCGGTCGGTTGCCTCGAGCACCATCGGCACACGCTGGGCCCTGGTGCGGTCGGTTGCCTCGACCACCATCGGCACACGCTGGGCCCTGGTGCGGGAGCTTGCCTCGACCACCATCGGCACACGCTGGGCCCTGGTGCGGCAGGTTGCCTCGACCACTATCGGCACACGCTGGGCCCTGGTGCGGCAGGTTGCCTCGAGCACCATCGGCACACGCTGGGCCCTGGTGCGGTCGGTTGCCTCGATCACCATCGGCACACGCTGGGCCCTGGTGCGGGCGGTTGCCTCGACCACCATCGGCACACGCTGGGCCCTGGTGCGGCAGCTTGCCTCGAGCACCATCGGCACACGCTCGGCCCTGGTGCGGTCGGTTGCCTCGAGCACCATCGGCACACGCTGGGCCCTGGTGCGGCAGGTTACCTCGACCACCATCGGCAGCCTCGAGCACCATCGGCACACGCTGGGCCCTGGTGCGGGCGCTTGCCTCGACCACCATCGGCACACGCTCCGCCCTGGTGCTGTCGGTTGCCTCGAGCACCATCGGCACACGCTGGGCCCTGGTGCGGCAGGTTGCCTCGACCACCATCGGCACACGTTGGGCCCTGGTGCGGGCGGTTGCCTCGACCACCATCGGCACACGCTGGGCCCTGGTGCGGGCGGTTGCCTCGACCACCATCGGCACACGCTGGGCCCTGGTGCGGGCGCTTGCCTCGACCACCATCGGCACACGCTGGGCCCTGGTGCGGCAGGTTGCCTCGAGCACCATCGGCACACGCTGGGCCCTGGTGCGGCAGGTTGCCTCGACCACCATCGGCACACGCTGGGCCCTGGTGCGGGCGCTTGCCTCGAGCACCATCGGCACACGCTCGGCCCTGGTGCGGTCGGTTGCCTCGAGCACCATCGGCACACGCTGGGCCCTGGTGCGGGCGGTTGCCTCGACCACCATCGGCACACGCTGGGCCCTGGTGCGGGCGCTTGCCTCGACCACCATCGGCACACGCTGGGCCCTGGTGCGGGCGCTTGCCTCGACCACCATCGGCACACGCTGGGCCCTGGTGCGGCAGGTTGCCTCGAGCACCATCGGCACACGCTGGGCCCTGGTGCGGCAGGTTGCCTCGAGCACCATCGGCACACGCTGGGCCCTGGTGCGGTCGGTTGCCTCGAGCTCCATCGGCACACGCTGGGCGCTGGTGCGGGTGTCACGCCCTGGGCGGGCGCGCCAGGCACATCAGCCAGACCAGCAGGCGAGCCAGCAGCTAAGGCCCGCAGACCAGGCGTGCTGGCGGGTATCAGTGCGCAAAGCCTATCAAACGAGCTCCAAACGCCCGCCCATCTTGCAGGCCAACTCATGAGACCAAGGCCTGGCATTTGGGCTGCCCGCACCACATCCAGAAGGGCCCGAGGTGCTGGATACGCAAGGGAAGCTTCTGGAACCAGGCAGGATCAGCATCAGCATCCTGGCAGATTTGGTTGACCCTGAAAATCAGGAACCAGCATCTTGATTAAATGTAATCCCATGATTGTAGCCTTTATTTTAGGGATTTGCCATTAAGTTGTAGCTGGAGCCTCAACTATAAATAGAGGGCTGCTCCACCCTCATTTGTACACCATCAAACACTTCTGTTTCAGTGAATACAAGAGCATTTCCAGAATTCTGTTTTTCTATCCTGTTTCTCTTTAACTTGCGTAATCAGCCCTTCCCTTTGTTCTAGTGCCCGCACGCTTGTGTTTTAGGCTGACTTAGGCATCAAGGACGAGATTCCAAGCCTAAGGCCGCACGGATTCTGAGTCTAAGGTCGGAGCCCGTGACAGTTGGTATCAGAGCAAGTTCGATTCTGCGTGTTTGTGTTGTGCAGGTTAGATCGTGATTGAGGAGATGGCATCCCAAAGCGACGTTGCTAGCCAACAACCAGAGGCCCAGGAGCATGGGCGAGGAAGAGGCAAGAAAGCTTGTTCTAGAGATATCTGGTCTACCATGGACGGTAGGCTGGCCAAGGTGGAGGTGACCATAGGCGACATGGGGGAGAAGCTGGAGGAAGTAGAAACTCACATTGCATCGCTAGACTCCATGGGGGAGGAGATCCAAAGTGAGCTAGCAGCTGCTCTCAACAATGGCCTGGATGCGATCACCCAAAAGAATGAATCCTTGGAGGCGGAAGTTCTGACTTTGCGAGATGGCATGGAGGCCATGCGCCATGGCATGGAGGCCATGCGCCAGCGGATGGAGGAGCTTACCAGTGAGCTCGTGACTTGCAAGACTGCCATTGGGAATGGCATGTTTGCTGGAGTGTCCAGATCCAGATTGGATGTCCCCAAGCCTAAGGAGTTTAAGGGGACTAGGGCGGCCAAGGAAGTAGACAATTACCTTTGGGGTATGGAGCAGTATTTCCAGGCCATGGGCATGCAAGACGAGGCGATAAAGGTAAGCACCGCTGCTATGTATCTCACTGATGTAGCCTTATTGTGGTGGAGGCGCAGGTGTGATGATGTCAGGCGTGGGAACGCCAAGATTGGAACCTGGGCAGAGTTCCAAAAAGAGTTCAGAGAACAATTTTACCCGGAGTATGCCGATGATGAGGCACGGGCAAAGTTGCGCAGGTTGAGCCAGCAAGGGAACATAAGAGAGTATGTTCAAAAATTCTCTGAACTGATGCTACAGATCTCGGATCTAGGCGAGAAGGACGCATTCTTTGCTTTCATGGATGGGCTGAAGCCGTGGGTGAAGCATGAGCTACAAAGGAGGGGAGTTCATGACTTGGCTAAAGCCATGACCACTGCCGAGGCATTGATAGAGTTCAAGCCTCTGAACAAGTTCGAGTCTACCAAGCCCAAGGGTAAGGGCAGGGACGATAGGGACCGGAAGAAGCAGTCCAATGGGAAGGATCGTGACCGGGAGTCCAAGGATGGAGACCGAGACCGTTCAACCAAGGATGGCGAGAGGAAGCCATCAGCAGGCAAGTGGAAAGCAAAGGGGGACCGAGAGCCACTAGCATGTTACCTATGTGGAGGGAGCCACATAGCACGCAATTGCCCGCAGAAGGGCAAGCTGGCTGCTGTAGACAGGGAGTCTGACGAGGAGCCAGAGTCAGGGGCAGCAAAGCTTGGGTCGTTGGTGCTCAATGCTGTCCAGAGTAAGGGGAGCCGCAAGCCAAAGGGCTTGATGTTTGCGGATCTGATGGTTGCGGGTCAGAAGGTGAGCGCACTGGTGGACACAGGTGCCTCACATCTTTTCATTTCAGGTGATGGAGCCCGGAAGCTCGGACTAAAGGTGCAGAAAGGGACTGGTACCATTAAGACGGTGAACTCCAAGGAAGTTCCAGCCATTGGAGTAGCACGGGGAGTGGAGTTGCAGCTTGGAGATTGGAAAGGCAAGGAGACCATTGAGGTAATACCCCTTGACGACTATGAGTTTGTGATTGGGTTGGATTTCCTTGTTCGGATTAACGCCCTCCTTGTGCCTTTTGCCGATTGTGTTTGCATCTTGGATGCACGGTGCCAATGCCTAGTACCATTGAGGAGAGGGTCTGGAGTTGGGTCACGGGTGGTGTCAGCCATCCAATTTGCCAAGGCGGTAAGCAGACAAGAAGACACCTTCTTGGCAGCCCTGAAATATGATGAGCCAAGGGAGAAGGAGACCGAGTCACCCTTGGAGGTGCTAAAGGTGCTGAAGACCTTTAGTGATGTGATGCCCGCAAAGCTGCCTAGCAAGCTACCACCTAAGAGGGAGGTGGACCACAAGATCGAGCTGGTGTCCGAGGCCAAGCCACCAGCCAGAGCCCCTTACCGAATGTCTCCACCAGAGTTGGAGGAGTTGAGGAAGCAGCTCAAGGAGTTAGTTGATGCTGGCTTCATTAGGCCATCGAAAGCACCCTATGGTGCACCGGTTCTATTCCAGCGCAAGCATGATGGGTCGTTGCGGCTGTGCATAGACTACCGGGCTTTGAACAAGCTGACCATTAAGAACAAGTACCCCATCCCACTCATTGCGGACTTGTTCGATCAACTTGGGAGCGCAAGGTGGTTCACCAAGCTGGATTTGAGGTCAGGCTATTATCAAGTCAGGATCGCGGAGGGAGATGAGCAAAAGACAGCATGTGTCACTCGGTATGGTTCGTATGAGTTCTTGGTGATGCCTTTCGGACTCACGAATGCCCCAGCAACATTCTGCACCCTTATGAACAAGGTACTTCAGTCGTTCCTTGATCGGTTTGTTGTGGTTTATTTGGATGACATTGTGATCTACAGCCAGACTTTGGGAGAGCATGTAGACCACTTGAGACAGGTGTTCGAGGTGTTGCGGGCGCACAAGCTGTTTGTCAAGAGGGAGAAGTGCTCATTCGCCCAGCAGGAGATCCCATTCCTTGGCCACATAGTGGGAGGTGGCAGGATACGCATGGATGAAGGCAAGATAGACGCCATCCTGGAGTGGCAACCACCAGCCAAGGTCACTGAGTTGAGATCATTCCTTGGGCTGGTTAACTACTACAGGCGCTTCATCAAGGGTCACTCAGCAATAGCCACGCCATTGACTGACTTGCTCAAGAAAGGGAGAGCATGGGAGTGGAGCGCAGGGTGCCAGGAAGCCTTTGACAGGTTGAAGCGGGCTGTGACCGAGGAGCCAGTCTTGGCCTTGCCAGACCATGCCAAACCGTATGAGGTGCATACGGATGCATCAGACTTTGCCATAGGGGGCGTGTTGATGCAAGAGGGACGTCCAGTCGCGTTTGAGAGCAGGAAGCTGAACGAGACTGAACGCAAGTACACGGTCCAAGAGAAGGAGATGACTGCAGTGGTGCACTGCTTGCGCACTTGGCGCCATTACCTGTTGGGGTCGAGGTTCGTGGTGAGGACGGACAATGTGGCAACCAGCTACTTCCAGACGCAGAAGAAGCTGTCCCCCAAGCAGGCGAGATGGCAAGATTTTCTTGCGGAATTTGATTTTCAGATGGAGTACAAGCCGGGGCGGGCGAACTTAGTGGCAGACGCCCTGAGCAGAAAGGCTAACCTTGTTGCCATTAGCCAACCAGAGGGGTCACTGGTGCCGCGCATCAAGGAGGGACTTGCGCATGATCCTACAGCCAAGGCTCTGATGGAGTACGCCCAGCAAGGTAAGACTAGGCGGTTTTGGTTGCAGGATGGGTTGCTGTACACCAGGGGCAGTAGACTGTTTGTGCCGCAGCATGGGAAGCTCCGCAAGGAAGTTTTGCAAGAGTGTCATGATTCAAGGTGGGCTGGACACCCAGGAGTGAGCCGCACCTTGGCGCTGATCGAGGACCGGTACTACTGGCCGCACATGAGGGACGATGTGGAGGCCTATGTGAAGACTTGTCTTGTGTGCCAACAGGACAAGGTGGAGCTCAAGAAACCAGGGGGTCTCTTGGAGCCATTGCCAGTGCCAGAGCGACCATGGGAGAGTGTTTCTCTGGACTTTATAGTCGGTCTACCCAAGACAGAGGGGTTTGGAAGCATCATGGTAGTGGTGGACAGGTTTTCCAAATATGGAATCTTCATTCCAGCAACCAAGGAGTGCCCAGCCGAGGAGGCAGCTCGATTGTTCCTGAAGAACATGGTGAAGTACTGGGGAGTGCCGAGGACCATTGTTAGTGATCGGGACGGGCGTTTCACGGGCAGGTTCTGGACTGAGTTGTTCAAGCTGTTGGGGTCAGACTTGAACTTTTCCACCAGCATGCATCCGCAGACCGATGGGCAGACAGAACGTGTGAATGGACTACTGGAGGTCTACCTCAGGCACTATGTGAGTGCCACACAAAGGGACTGGCCAAAGCTACTGGATATTGCGCAGTTTTCCTACAACTTGCAAAGGAGCGAGGCAACGAACCAGAGCCCATTTGAGGTTGTGACAGGGCAACAACCACTAACACCCGGTTCGATTGCTGCAGGTTATACAGGACCGAATCCAGCAGCATACAAGTTTGCCAAGGCATGGCAGGAGCAAGCTGACTTGGCCAGAGTTTGTCTACACAAGGCGGCCAAGAGGTCGAAGAAGTGGGCAGACCAGAAGAGGCGGGATGTGCAGTTCCAGGTTGGAGACTTGGTGTTGGTGAAGCTGCATCCCATTGTGCGCCACAGGGGGCTGCACAAAGGCCTAGTCCGGAGGTATGAGGGACCTTTCTGAGTAGTCAAGAGAGTAGGCAAGGTTGCCTACAAGCTGGATATGCCACCCAAGCCGAGGGTACACCCGGTGTTCCATGTGAGCATGCTCAAGCCGTTCCATGAGGATGAGGGAGATCCAGGACGGGCAGAATCAAAGCGTGCACCGTTGGGAGCAAGGGCCTCATATGAGAAGGAGGTCCACAGCATTATGGCTGACCGGGAAGTGAGACGGAAGAACTATCAACCAAGACATGAGTACTTGGTGCGCTGGAAGGGACTTCCAGACAGTGAGGCGAGCTGGGAACCAGCAGAGGACTTATGGCAGTTCGGGGACCAGATCAGGCAGTACCATGCAGAAGACGCAACGAGGGCGTTGCGCAATCAGGTGGGGGAGAATGTCACGCCCTGGGCGGGCGCGCCAGGCACATCAGCCAGACCAGCAGGCGAGCCAGCAGCTAAGGCCCGCAGACCAGGCGTGCTGGCGGGTATCAGTGCGCAAAGCCTATCAAACGAGCTCCAAACGCCCGCCCATCTTGCAGGCCAACTCATGAGACCAAGGCCTGGCATTTGGGCTGCCCGCACCACATCCAGAAGGGCCCGAGGTGCTGGATACGCAAGGGAAGCTTCTGGAACCAGGCAGGATCAGCATCAGCATCCTGGCAGATTTGGTTGACCCTGAAAATCAGGAACCAGCATCTTGATTAAATGTAATCCCATGATTGTAGCCTTTATTTTAGGGATTTGCCATTAAGTTGTAGCTGGAGCCTCAACTATAAATAGAGGGCTGCTCCACCCTCATTTGTACACCATCAAACACTTCTGTTTCAGTGAATACAAGAGCATTTCCAGAATTCTGTTTTTCTATCCTGTTTCTCTTTAACTTGCGTAATCAGCCCTTCCCTTTGTTCTAGTGCCCGCACGCTTGTGTTTTAGGCTGACTTAGGCATCAAGGACGAGATTCCAAGCCTAAGGCCGCACGGATTCTGAGTCTAAGGTCGGAGCCCGTGACACGGGCGCTTGCCTCGACCACCATCGGCACACGCTGGGCCCTGGTGCGGCAGGTTGCCTCGATCACCATCGGCACACGCTGGGCCCTGGTGCGACAGGTTGCCTCGAGCACCATCGGCACACTATCGGCCCTGGTGCGGGCGGTTGCCTCGACCACCAGCGGCACACGCTGGGCCCTGGTGCGGGCGCTTGCCTCGAGCACCATCGGCACACGCTGGGCCCTGGTGCGGGCGGTTGCCTCGAGCACCATCGGCACACGCTGGGCCCTGGTGGGTTTAGGCACATCTTCAAATTTCTGCTGTGCCAATGCCATTTTTATGGCTTGTAAATTCATACAATGGTCCCCTAAGCCTTCACGTGAAGTTTCGTTGGAAGATGACTCGTTTTCTATTTTTCACGATTTTCGAAACTTTTTGCGGTTCGGGATTTTTTAAAATTTTTTTATAAGGATTTTTGGCCCCAAATTTTGTAGCCATGATCCTTCTATTTTTGTTGGCATGCACAAAAAAATTCAGCTAAAAACTCGAAGTAGAGAAGATTTTGTGACCGTTTGAAAAAAGTGTCCCCATTTCAGACACTTTAACGGCTACTGGTAGCAAACCTGTAAAATCTCAAATGCTCTTTAAGGGGGTGTGAATTCTCAGAGGTTTGATGAGGGATAGGGGGCCAACACAAGGCCAAGTACCAGCACCCATCGCACATCATGTGCGCACACCCCCCCGGCCCCCCTCCCAATCGCCGGAACCCCAATGCCGCCGGTCAGGTTCTCCGGCGGTACTCCGGCGATGCTGTCCCGAGTGAAAAAAATGCGGCACCAGCACATGCTGGAGCCAAGCATGGGCACCGTGGCTCAAAATCGAACTTCGGCCAAGGCCTCGACCATCAATGGCACATGATGACGCATGGTGATGGCACATGCATCGACCATCATCGGCATAGGCTGCCCTTCGGTACGGGCACTTGCCTCGACCGCCATCGGCACAAGCTGGGCCCTGGTGTGGGTTGTTGCCTCGATCACAATCGGCACATGCTGAGCCTTGGTGCGGGCGGTTACCTCGAGCACCATCGGCAGACCCTGGGCCCTGGTGCGGCCGGTTGCCCCGATAACCATCGGCACACACTGGGCCCCGGGGCGGGCGATTGCCCCCAGCACCATCGGCACACGCTGGGCCCTGGTGCGGGCGGTTCCCTCGACCACCATCGGCACACGTTGGGCCCTGGTCCGGGCGGTTGCCCCCAGCACCATCGGCACACGTTGGGCCCTGGTGCGGGCGCTTGCCCCCAGCACCATCGGCACACGCAGGGCCCTGGTGCGGGTGGTTGCCCCGAACACCATCGGCACAAGCCGGCCCTTGGTGCGGGCTCCTGGCTCGACCACCATCGGCACACGCTGGGCCCTGGTGCGGGCGGTTGCCTCGAACACCATCGGCACACGCCGGCCCTTGGTGCGGCCGGTTGCCTCGACCACCATCGGCACACGCTCGGCCTTGGTGAGGGCGCTTGCCTCGACCACCATCGGCACACGCTGGGCCCTGGTGCGGGCGCTTGCCTCGACCACCATCGGCACACGCTCGGCCTTGGTGCGGGCGCTTGCCTCGACCACCATCGGCACACGCTGGGCCCTGGTGCGGGCGGTTGCCTCGACCACCATCGGCACACGCTCGGCCTTGGTGAGGGCGCTTGCCTCGACCACCATCGGCACACGCTGGGCCCTGGTGCGGGCGCTTGCCTCGACCACCATCGGCACACGCTGGGCCCTGGTGCGGGCGGTTGCCTCGACCACCATCGGCACACGCTAGGCCCTGGTGCGGGCGGTTGCCTCGACCACCATCGGCACACGCTGGGCCCTGGTGCGGGCCGTTGCCTCGAACACCATCGGCACAAGCCGGCCCTTGGTGCGGGCGGTTGCCTCG
>NW_028323027.1:597500-600000 GCF_047325235.1 Durio zibethinus | reverse complement strand
TGCCTCGACCACCATCGGCACACGCTGGGCCCTGGTGCGGGCGCTTGCCTCGACCACCATCGGCACACGCTGGGCCCTGGTGCGGCAGGTTGCCTCGACCACCATCGGCACACGCTGGGCCCTGGTGCGGCAGGTTGCCTCGAGCACCATCGGCACACGCTGGGCCCTGGTGCGGTCGGTTGCCTCGATCACCATCGGCACACGCTGGGCCCTGGTGCGGGCGGTTGCCTTGACCACCATCGGCACACGCTGGGCCCTGGTGCGGCAGCTTGCCTCGAGCACCATCGGCACACGCTCGGCCCTGGTGCGGTCGGTTGCCTCGAGCACCATCGGCACACGCTCGGCCCTGGTGCGGCAGGTTACCTCGACCACCATCGGCAGCCCCGAGCACCATCGGCACACGCTGGGCCCTGGTGCGGGCGCTTGCCTCGACCACCATCGGCACACGCTCCGCCCTGGTGCTGTCGGTTGCCTCGAGCACCATCGGCACACGCTGGGCCCTGGTGCGGCAGGTTGCCTCGACCACCATCGGCACACGCTGGGCCCTGGTGCGGGCGGTTGCCTCGACCACCATCGGCACACGTTGGGCCCTGGTGCGGGCGGTTGCCTCGACCACCATCGGCACACGCTGGGCCCTGGTGCGGGCGCTTGCCTCGACCACCATCGGCACACGCTGGGCCCTGGTGCGGCAGGTTGCCTCGACCACCATCGGCACACGCTGGGCCCTGGTGCGGCAGGTTGCCTCGACCACCATCGGCACACGCTGGGCCCTGGTGCGGGCGCTTGCCTCGAGCGCCATCGGCACACGCTCGGCCCTGGTGCGATCGGTTGCCTCGAGCACCATCGGCACACGCTGGGCCCTGGTGCGGGCGGTTGCCTCGACCACCATCGGCACACGCTGGGCCCTGGTGCGGGCGCTTGCCTCGACCACCATCGGCACACGCTGGGCCCTGGTGCGGGCGCTTGCCTCGAGCACCATCGGCAAACGCTGGGCCCTGGTGCGGCAGGTTGCCTCGAGCACCATCGGCACACGCTGGGCCCTGGTGCGGTAGGTTGCCTCGAGCACCATCGGCACACGCTGGGCCCTGGTGCGGTCGGTTGCCTCGAGCTCCATCGGCACACGCTGGGCGCTGGTGCGGGCGCTTGCCTCGACCACCATCGGCACACGCTGGGCCCTGGTGCGGCAGGTTGCCTCGATCACCATCGGCACACGCTGGGCCCTGGTGCGACAGGTTGCCTCGAGCACCATCGGCACACTATCGGCCCTGGTGCGGGCGGTTGCCTCGACCACCAGCGGCACACGCTGGGCCCTGGTGCGGGCGCTTGCCTCGAGCACCATCGGCACACGCTGGGCCCTGGTGCGGGCGGTTGCCTCGAGCACCATCGGCACACGCTGGGCCCTGGTGGGTTTAGGCACATCTTTAAATTTCTGCCGTGCCAATGCCATTTTTATGGCTTGTAAATTCAAACAATGGTCCCCTAAGCCTTCACGTGAAGTTTCGTTGGAAGATGACTCGTTTTCTATTTTTCACGGTTTTCGAAACTTTTTGCGGTTCGGGATTTTTTAAAATTTTTTTATAAGGATTTTTGGCCCCAAATTTTGTAGGCATGATCCTTCTATTTTTGTTGGCATGCACAAAAAAATTCAGCTAAAAACTCGAAGTAGAGAAGATTTTGTGACCGTTTGAAAAAAGTGTCCCCATTTCAGACACTTTAACGGCTACTGGTAGCAAACCTGTAAAATCTCAAATGCTCTTTAAGGGGGTGTGAATTCTCAGAGGTTTGATGAGGGATAGGGGGCCAACACAAGGCCAAGTACCAGCACCCATCGCACATCATGTGCGCACACCCCCCCGGCCCCCCTCCCAATCGCCGGAACCCCAATGCCGCCGGTCAGGTTCTCCGGCGGTACTCCGGCGATGCTCCGGCGATGCTGTCCCGAGTGAAAAAAATGCGGCACCAGCACATGCTGGAGCCAAGCATGGGCACCGTGGCTCAAAATCGAACTTCGGCCAAGGCCTCGACCATCAATGGCACATGATGACGCATGGTGATGGCACATGCATCGACCATCATCGGCATAGGCTGCCCTTCGGTACGGGCACTTGCCTCGACCGCCATCGGCACAAGCTGGGCCCTGGTGTGGGTTGTTGCCTCGATCACAATCGGCACATGCTGAGCCTTGGTGCGGGCGGTTGCCTCGAGCACCATCGGCAGACCCTGGGCCCTGGTGCGGCCGGTTGCCCCGATAACCATCGGCACACGCTGGGCCCCGGGGCGGGCGATTGCCCCCAGCACCATCGGCACACGCTGGGCCCTGGTGCGGGCGGTTCCCTCGACCACCATCGGCACACGTTGGGCCCTGGTCCGGGCGGTTGCCCCCAGCACCATCGGCACACGCTGGGCCCTGGTGCGGGCGCTTGCCCCCAGCACCATCGGCACACGCAGGGCCCTGGTGCGGGTGGTTGCCCCGAACACCATCGGCACAAGCCGGCCCTTG
>NW_028323027.1:585000-587500 GCF_047325235.1 Durio zibethinus | reverse complement strand
GCCTCGATCACCATCGGCAAAAGCTGGGCCCTGGTGCGGGCGCTTGCCTCGACCACCATCGGCACACGCTGGGCACTGGTGCGGGCGCTTGCCTCGACCACCATCGGCACACGCTGGGCCCTGGTGCGGGCGGTTGCCTCGATCACCATCGGCACACGCTGGGCCCTGGTGCGGGCGGTTGCCCCCAGCACCATCGGCACACGTTGGGCCCTGGTGCGGGCGCTTGCCTCGACCACCATCGGCACACGCTGGGCCCTGGTGGGTTTAGGCACATCTTCAAATTTCTGCCGTGCCAATGCCATTTTTATGGCTTGTAAATTCATACAATGGTCCCCTAAGCCTTCACGTGAAGTTTCGTTGGAAGATGACTCGTTTTCTATTTTTCACGATTTTCGAAACTTTTTGCGGTTCGGGATTTTTTAAAATTTTTTTATAAGGATTTTTGGCCCCAAATTTTGTAGGCATGATCCTTCTATTTTTGTTGGCATGCACAAAAAAATTCAGCTAAAAACTCGAAGTAGAGAAGATTTTGTGACCGTTTGAAAAAAGTGTCCCCATTTCAGACACTTTAACGGCTACTGGTAGCAAACCTGTAAAATCTCAAATGCTCTTTAAGGGGGTGTGAATTCTCAGAGGTTTGATGAGGGATAGGGGGCCAACACAAGGCCAAGTACCAGCACCCATCGCACATCATGTGCGCACACCCCCCCGGCCCCCCTCCCAATCGCCGGAACCCCAATGCCGCCGGTCAGGTTCTCCGGCGGTGCTCCGGCGATGCTCCGGCGATGCTCCGGCGATGCTGTCCCGAGTGAAAAAAATGCGGCACCAGCACATGCTGGAGCCAAGCATGGGCACCGTGGCTCAAAATCGAACTTTGGCCAAGGCCTCGACCATCAATGGCACATGATGACGCATGGTGATGGCACATGCATCGACCATCATCGGCATAGGCTGCCCTTCGGTACGGGCACTTGCCTCGACCGCCATCGGCACAAGCTGGGCCCTGGTGTGGGTTGTTGCCTCGATCACAATCGGCACATGCTGAGCCTTGGTGCGGGCGGTTGCCTCGAGCACCATCGGCAGACCCTGGGCCCTGGTGCGGCCGGTTGCCCCGATAACCATCGGCACACGCTGGGCCCTGGGGCGGGCGCTTGCCCCCAGCACCATCGGCACACGCTGGGCCCTGGTGCGGGCGCTTGCCCCCAGCACCATCGGCACACGCTGGGCCCTGGTGCGGGCGGTTGCCCCGAACACCATCGGCACAAGCCGGCCCTTGGTGCGGGCTCCTGGCTCGACCACCATCGGCACACGCTGGGCCCTGGTACGGGCGGTTGCCTCGAACACCATCGGCACACGCCGGCCCTTGGTGCGGCCGGTTGCCTCGACCACCATCGGCACACGCTCGGCCTTGGTGAGGGCGCTTGCCTCGACCACCATCGGCACACGCTGGGCCCTGGTGCGGGCGCTTGCCTCGACCACCATCGGCACACGCTGGGCCCTGGTGCAGGCGGTTGCCTCGACCACCATCGGCACACGCTCGGCCTTGGTGAGGGCGCTTGCCTCGACCACCATCGGCACACGCTGGGCCCTGGTGCGGGCGCTTGCCTCGACCACCATCGGCACACGCTCGGCCTTGGTGCGGGCGGTTGCCTCGACCACCATCGGCACACGCTGGGCCCTGGTGCGGGCGGTTGCCTCGACCACCATCGGCACACGCTGGGCCCTGGTGCTGGCGGTTGCCTCGACCACCATCGGCACACGCTGGGCCCTGGTGCGGGCGGTTGCCTCGAACACCATCGGCACAAGCCGGCCCTTGGTGCGGGCGGTTGCCTCGACCACCATCGGCACACGTTGGGCCCTGGTGCGGACGGTTGCCTCGAGCACCATGGGCACACGCTAGCCCTTGGTGCGGGCTCTTGCCTCGACCACCATCAGCAGAAGATTGCCCCTACGTCGAACACCATCGATACATGCCGGGCCTTGGTGTGGGCACATGCCTCGAGCTGGTGCGGGCGGTTGCCTCGACCACCATCGGCTCACGTTGGCCCTTGTTGCGGGCACATGCCTCGACCACCATCGGCACCTGCGCACCCTCGGTGTGGGATTTGCTTGTTTGGAAAAAGTGTCCCCGTTTCAGACATTTTAACGTCTACTGGTAGCATATCTGTAAAATCTCTAATGCTCTTTAGGGGGTGGTGGTCCGGCACCCCCTCTCCCCCCCCCACGGGGGGAGTAGGTGTGCGCGATGGGCCTCCCATTGCGTGCACCCCGGCCAACGTCCCTCGAACGAAATACAGGGCGTGCATGCCTTCCGGCGATTTTTGTCCGGCGACTGGTTGCTCCGGTGACCGGCAGGCGCCCATGGCCTCGATCGGTTGGCTTGCATGCAAAAAAGGGGAGTCGAGCTCCAGCCCGTGCACGCGGCGGATGCTGCCCTAGACCCCAGACCAAGTCCCTGAATCGGGCAACGGCTCCCTGGGGTGGTGCGAGCAGAAGCTGC
>NW_028323027.1:572500-577500 GCF_047325235.1 Durio zibethinus | reverse complement strand
ACCCTCGGTCCGACTGGGGCTTAGACATGGAATGAGCTCCGTATGCCTAAGTCAACCCACGGAACGAGCGTGCGGGCGCTCAACCGGCCGGAGAGGCAGGATGCGCAAGCCGGGGATCGATCGGGTGGTAGGTGGGTTTAGGCACATCTTCAAATTTCTGCCGTGCCAATGCCATTTTTATGGCTTGTAAATTCATACAATGGTCCCCTAAGCCTTCACGTGAAGTTTCGTTGCAAGATGACTCGTTTTCTATTTTTCACGATTTTCGAAACTTTTTGCGGTTAGGGATTTTTTAGAATTTTTTTAGAAGGAGTTTTGGCCCCAAATTTTGTGGACGTGATCCTTCTATTTTTGTTGGCATGCACAAAAAAATTCAGCTAAAAACTCGAAGCGGAGAAGATTTCGCGACCGTTTGAAAAAAGTGTTCCCGTTTCAGACACTTCAACGGCTACTGGCAGCAAACCTGTAAAATCTCAAACGCTCTTTAAGGGGGTGTGAGTTCTCAGAGGTTTGATGAGGGATAGGGGGCCAACACAAGGGCCAAGCACCAGCACCCATCGCACGTCATGTGCGCACACCCCCCCGGCCCCCCTCCCAATCGCCGGAACCCCAATGCCGCCGGTCAGGTTCTCCGGCGGTACTCCGGCGATGCTCCGGCGATGCTCCGGCGACGCTCCGGCGATGCTGTCCCGAGTGAAAAAAATGCGGCACCAGCACATGCTGGAGCCAAGCATGGGCACCGTGGCTCAAAATCGAACTTCGGCCAAGGCCTCGACCATCAATGGCACATGATGACGCATGGTGATGGCACATGCATCGACCATCATCGGCATAGGCTGCCCTTCGGTACGGGCACTTGCCTCGACCGCCATCGGCACAAGCTGGGCCCTGGTGTGGGTTGTTGCCTCGATCACCAGCGGCACATGCTGAGCCTTGGTGCGGGCGGTTGCCTCGAGCACCATCCGCAGACCCTGGGCCCTGGTGCGGCCGGTTGGCCCGATAACCATCGGCACACGCTGGGCCCTGGAGCGGCCGGTTGCCTCGATCACCATCGGGAAAAGCTGGGCCCTGGTGCGGGCGCTTGCCTCGACCACCATCGGCACACGCTGGGCACTGGTGCGGGCGCTTGCCTCGACCACCATCGGCACACGCTGGGCCTTGGTGCGGGCGGTTGCCTCGATCACCATCGGCACACGCTGGGCCCTGGTGCGGGCGGTTGCCCCCAGCACCATTGGCACACGTTGGGCCCTGGTGCGGGCGCTTGCCTCGACCACCATCGGCACACGCTGGGCCCTGGTGCGGGCGCTTGCCTCGACCACCATCGGCACACGCTCGGCCCTGGTGCGGTCGGTTGCCTCGAGCACCATCGGCACACGCTGGGCCCTGGTGCGGGCGCTTGCCTCGACCACCATCGGCACACGCTGGGCCCTGGTGCGGGCGCTTGCCTCGACCACCATCGGCACACGCTGGGCCCTGGTGCGGCAGGTTGCCTCGAGCACCATCGGCACACGCTGGGCCCTGGTGCGGTCGGTTGCCTCGAGCACCATCGGCACACGCTGGGCCCTGGTGCGGGCGCTTGCCTCGACCACCATCGGCACACGCTGGGCCCTGGTGCGGCAGGTTCCCTCGACCACCATCGGCACACGCTGGGCCCTGGTGCGGCAGGTTGCCTCGAGCACCATCGGCACACGCTGGGCCCTGGTGCGGTCGGTTGCCTCGATCACCATCGGCACACGCTGGGCCCTGGTGCGGGCGGTTGCCTCGACCACCATCGGCACACGCTGGGCCCTGGTGCGGGCGGTTGCCTCGACCACCATCGGCACACGCTCGGCCCTGGTGCGGTCGGTTGCCTCGAGCACCATCGGCACACGCTGGGCCCTGGTGCGGGCGCTTGCCTCGACCACCATCGGCACACGCTGGGCCCTGGTGCGGGCGCTTGCCTCGACCACCATCGGCACACGCTGGGCCCTGGTGCGGCAGGTTGCCTCGAGCACCATCGGCACACGCTGGGCCCTGGTGCGGTCGGTTGCCTCGAGCACCATCGGCACACGCTGGGCCCTGGTGCGGGCGCTTGCCTCGACCACCATCGGCACACGCTGGGCCCTGGTGCGGCAGGTTCCCTCGACCACCATCGGCACACGCTGGGCCCTGGTGCGGCAGGTTGCCTCGAGCACCATCGGCACACGCTGGGCCCTGGTGCGGCAGGTTGCCTCGACCACCATCGGCACACGCTGGGCCCTGGTGCGGGCGGTTGCCTCGACCACCATCGGCACACGCTGGGCCCTGGTGCGGGCGGTTGCCTCGACCACCATCGGCACACGCTGGGCCCTGGTGCGGGCGCTTGCCTCGACCACCATCGGCACACGCTCGGCCCTGGTGCGGTCGGTTGCCTCGAGCACCATCGGCACACGCTGGGCCCTGGTGCGGCAGGTTGCCTCGACCACCATCGGCACACGCTGGGCCCTGGTGCGGGCGCTTGCCTCGACCACCATCGGCACACGCTGGGCCCTGGTGCGGCAGGTTGCCTCGAGCACCATCGGCACACGCTGGGCCCTGGTGCGGTCGGTTGCCTCGACGACCATCGGCACACGCTGGGCCCTGGTGCGGGCGCTTGCCTCGACCACCATCGGCACACGCTGGGCCCTGGTGCGGCAGGTTCCCTCGACCACCATCGGCACACGCTGGGCCCTGGTGCGGCAGGTTGCCTCGAGCACCATCGGCACACGCTGGGCCCTGGTGCGGTCGGTTGCCTCGATCACCATCGGCACACGCTGGGCCCTGGTACGGGCGGTTGCCTCGACCACCATCGGCACACGCTGGGCCCTGGTGCGGCAGCTTGCCTCGAGCACCATCGGCACACGCTCGGCCCTGGTGCGGTCGGTTGCCTCGAGCACCATCGGCACACGTTGGGCCCTGGTGCGGCAGGTTGCCTCGACCACCATCGGCAGCCTCGACCACCATCGGCACACGCTGGGCCCTGGTGCGGGCGCTTGCCTCGACCACCATCGGCACACGCTCTGCCCTGGTGCGGTCGGTTGCCTCGAGCACCATCGGCACACGCTGGGCCCTGGTGCGGCAGGTTGCCTCGACCACCATCGGCACACGCTGGGCCCTGGTGCGGGCGCTTGCCTCGACCACCATCGGCACACGCTGGGCCCTGGTGCGGCAGGTTGCCTCGAGCACCATCGGCACACGCTGGGCCCTGGTGCGGCAGGTTGCCTCGACCACCATCGGCACACGCTGGGCCCTGGTGCGGGCGCTTGCCTCGAGCACCATCGGCACACGCTCGGCCCTGGTGCGGTCGGTTGCCTCGAGCACCATCGGCACACGCTGGGCCCTGGTGCGGCAGGTTGCCTCGACCACCATCGGCACACGCTGGGCCCTGGTGCGGGCGCTTGCCTCGGCCACCATCAGCACACGCTCGGCCCTGGTGCGGTCGGTTGCCTCGAGCACCATCGGCACACGCTGGGCCCTGGTGCGGGCGCTTGCCTCGAGCACCATCGGCACACGCTCGGCCCTGGTGCGGTCGGTTGCCTCGACCACCATCGGCACACGCTGGGCCCTGGTGCGGCAGGTTGCCTCGACCACCATCGGCACACGCTGGGCCCTGGTGCGGGCGCTTGCCTCGACCACCATCGGCACACGCTCGGCCCTGGTGCGGCAGGTTGCCTCGAGCACCATCGGCACACGCTGGGCCCTGGTGCGGGCGGTTGCCTCGACCACCATCGGCACACGCTGGGCCCTGGTGCGGGCGCTTGCCTCGAGCACCATCGGCACACGCTGGGCCCTGGTGCGGCAGGTTGCCTCGAGCACCATCGGCACACGATGGGCCCTGGTGCGGCAGGTTGCCTCGAGCACCATCGGCACACGCTGGGCCCTGGTGCGGTCGGTTGCCTCGAGCACCATCGGCACACGCTGGGCGCTGGTGCGGGCGCTTGCCTCGACCACCATCGGCACACGCTGGGCCCTGGTGCGGCAGGTTGCCTCGATCACCATCGGCACACGCTGGGCCCTGGTGCGACAGGTTGCCTCGAGCACCATCGGCACACTATCGGCCCTGGTGCGGGCGGTTGCCTCGACCACCATCGGCACACGCTGGGCCCTGGTGCGGGCGCTTGCCTCGAGCACCATCGGCACACGCTGGGCCCTGGTGCGGGCGGTTGCCTCGAGCACCATCGGCACACGCTGGGCCCTGGTGGGTTTAGGCACATCTTCAAATTTCTGCCGTGCCAATGCCATTTTTATGGCTTGTAAATTCATACAATGGTCCCCTAAGCCTTCACGTGAAGTTTCGTTGGAAGATGACTCGTTTTCTATTTTTCACGATTTTCGAAACTTTTTGCGGTTCGGGATTTTTTAAAATTTTTTTATAAGGATTTTTGGCCCCAAATTTTGTAGGCATGATCCTTCTATTTTTGTTGGCATGCACAAAAAAATTCAGCTAAAAACTCGAAGTATAGAAGATTTTGTGACCGTTTGAAAAAAGTGTCCCCATTTCAGACACTTTAACGGCTACTGGTAGCAAACCTGTAAAATCTCAAATGCTCTTTAAGGGGGTGTGAATTCTCAGAGGTTTGATGAGGGATAGGGGGCCAACACAAGGCCAAGTACCAGCACCCATCGCACATCATGTGCGCACACCCCCCCGGCCCCCCTCCCAATCGCCGGAACCCCAATGCCGCCGGTCAGGTTCTCCGGCGGTGCTCCGGCGATGCTCCGGCGATGCTGTCCCGAGTGAAAAAAATGCGGCACCAGCACATGCTGGAGCCAAGCATGGGCACCGTGGCTCAAAATCGAACTTCGGCCAAGGCCTCGACCATCAATGGCACATGATGACGCATGGTGATGGCACATGCATCGACCATCATCGGCATAGGCTGCCCTTCGGTACGGGCACTTGCCTCGACCGCCATCGGCACAAGCTGGGCCCTGGTGTGGGTTGTTGCCTCGATCACAATCGGCACATGCTGAGCCTTGGTGCGGGCGGTTGCCTCGAGCAC
>NW_028323027.1:560000-562500 GCF_047325235.1 Durio zibethinus | reverse complement strand
CCTCGATCACCATCGGCAAAAGCTGGGCCCTGGTGGGGGCGCTTGCCTCGACCACCATCGGCACACGCTGGGCCCTGGTGCGGGCGCTTGCCTCGACCACCATCGGCACACGCTCGGCCCTGGTGCGGCAGGTTGCCTCGAGCACCATCGGCACACGCTGGGCCCTGGTGCGGGCGCTTGCCTCGACCACCATCGGCACACGCTGGGCCCTGGTGCGGCAGGTTGCCTCGAGCACCATCGGCACACGCTGGGCCCTGGTGCGGTCGGTTGCCTCGAGCACCATCGGCACACGCTGGGCGCTGGTGCGGGCGCTTGCCTCGACCACCATCGGCACACGCTGGGCCCTGGTGCGGCAGGTTGCCTCGATCACCATCGGCACACGCTGGGCCCTGGTGCGACAGGTTGCCTCGAGCACCATCGGCACACTATCGGCCCTGGTGCGGGCGGTTGCCTCGACCACCATCGGCACACGCTGGGCCCTGGTGCGGGCGCTTGCCTCGGGCACCATCGGCACACGCTGGGCCCTGGTGCGGGCGGTTGCCTCGAGCACCATCGGCACACGCTGGGCCCTGGTGGGTTTAGGCACATCTTCAAATTTCTGCCGTGCCAATGCCATTTTTATGGCTTGTAAATTCATACAATGGTCCCCTAAGCCTTCACGTGAAGTTTCGTTGGAAGATGACTCGTTTTCTATTTTTCACGATTTTCGAAACTTTTTGCGGTTCGGGATTTTTTAAAATTTTTTTATAAGGATTTTTGGCCCCAAATTTTGTAGGCATGATCCTTCTATTTTTGTTGGCATGCACAAAAAAATTCAGCTAAAAACTCGAAGTAGAGAAGATTTTGTGACCGTTTGAAAAAAGTGTCCCCATTTCAGACACTTTAACGGCTACTGGTAGCAAACCTGTAAAATCTCAAATGCTCTTTAAGGGGGTGTGAATTCTCAGAGGTTTGATGAGGGATAGGGGGCCAACACAAGGCCAAGTACCAGCACCCATCGCACACCATGTGCGCACACCCCCCCGGCCCCCCTCCCAATCGCCGGAACCCCAATGCCGCCGGTCAGGTTCTCCGGCGGTACTCCGGCGATGCTCCGACGATGCTCCGGCGATGCTGTCCCGAGTGAAAAAAATGCGGCACCAGCACATGCTGGAGCCAAGCATGGGCACCGTGGCTCAAAATCGAACTTCGGCCAAGGCCTCGACCATCAATGGCACATGATGACGCATGGTGATGGCACATGCATCGACCATCATCGGCATAGGCTGCCCTTCGGTACGGGCACTTGCCTCGACCGCCATCGGCACAAGCTGGGCCCTGGTGTGGGTTGTTGCCTCGATCACAATCGGCACATGCTGAGCCTTGGTGCGGGCGGTTGCCTCGAGCACCATCGGCAGACCCTGGGCCCTGGTGCGGCCGGTTGCCCCGATAACCATCGGCAAACGCTGGGCCCTGGGGTGGGCGCTTGCCCCCAGCACCATCGGCACACGCTGGGCCCTGGTGCGGGCGCTTGCCCCGAACACCATCGGCACAAGCCGGCCCTTGGTGCGGGCTCCTGGCTCGACCACCATCGGCACACGCTGGGCCCTGGTGCGGGCGGTTGCCTCGAACACCATCGGCACACGCCGGCCCTTGGTGCGGCCGGTTGCCTCGACCACCATCGGCACACGCTCGGCCTTGGTGCGGGCGCTTGCCTCGACCACCATCGGCACACGTTGGGCCCTGGTGCGGGCGGTTGCCTCGACCACCATCGGCACACGCTCGGCCTTGGTGAGGGCGCTTGCCTCGACCACCATCGGCACACGCTGGGCCCTGGTGCGGGCGCTTGCCTCAACCACCATCGGCACACGCTCGGCCTTGGTGCGGGCGGTTGCCTCGACCACCATCGGCACACGCTGGGCCCTGGTGCGGGCGGTTGCCTCGACCACCATCGGCACACGCTGGGCCCTGGTGCTGGCGGTTGCCTCGACCACCATCGGCACACGCTGGGCCCTGGTGCGGGCGGTTGCCTCGAACACCATCGGCACAAGCCGGCCCTTGGTGCGGGCGGTTGCCTCGAGCACCATCGGCACACGCTGGGCCCTGGTGCGGGCGGTTGCCTCGACCACCATCGGCACACGCTGGGCCCTGGTGCGGACGGTTGCCTCGAGCACCATGGGCACACGCTGGCCCTTGGTGCGGGCTCTTGCCTCGACCACCATCAGCAGAAGATAGCCCCTACGTCGAACACCATCGATACATGCCGGGCCTTGGTGTGGGCACATGCCTCGAGCTGGTGCGGGCGGTTGCCTCGACCACCATCGGCTCACGTTGGCCCTTGTTGCGGGCACATGCCTCGACCACCATCGGCACCTGCGCACCCTCGGTGTGGGATTTGCTTGTTTGGAAAAAGTGTCCCCGTTTCAGACATTTTAACGTCTACTGGTAGCATATCTGTAAAATCTCTAATGCTCTTTAGGGGGTGGTGGTCCGGCACCCCCTCTCCCCCCCCCACGGGGGG
>NW_028323027.1:547500-550000 GCF_047325235.1 Durio zibethinus | reverse complement strand
CTTGCCTCGACCACCATCGGCACACGCTCCGCCCTGGTGCGGTCGGTTGCCTCGAGCACCATCGGCACACGCTGGGCCCTGGTGCGGCAGGTTGCCTCGACCACCATCGGCACACGCTGGGCCCTGGTGCGGGCGCTTGCCTCGACCACCATCGGCACACGCTGGGCCCTGGTGCGGCAGGTTGCCTCGAGCACCATCGGCACACGCTGGGCCCTGGTGCGGCAGGTTGCCTCGACCACCATCGGCACACGCTGGGCCCTGGTGCGGGCGCTTGCCTCGAGCACCATCGGCACACGCTCGGCCCTGGTGCGGTCGGTTGCCTCGAGCACCATCGGCACACGCTGGGCCCTGGTGCGGCAGGTTGCCTCGACCACCATCGGCACACGCTGGGCCCTGGTGAGGGCGCTTGCCTCGACCACCATCGGCACACGCTCGGCCCTGGTGCGGTCGGTTGCCTCGAGCACCATCGGCACACGCTGGGCCCTGGTGCGGGCGCTTGCCTCGAGCACCATCGGCACACGCTCGGCCCTGGTGCGGTCGGTTGCCTCGAGCACCATCGGCACACGCTGGGCCCTGGTGCGGCAGGTTGCCTCGACCACCATCGGCACACGCTGGGCCCTGGTGCGGGCGCTTGCCTCGACCACCATCGGCACACGCTCGGCCCTGGTGCGGCAGGTTGCCTCGACCACCATCGGCACACGCTGGGCCCTGGTGCGGGCGCTTGCCTCGACCACCATCGGCACACGCTCGGCCCTGGTGCGGCAGGTTGCCTCGAGCACCATCGGCACACGCTGGGCCCTGGTGCGGGCGGTTGCCTCGACCACCATCGGCACACGCTGGGCCCTGGTGCGGGCGCTTGCCTCGACCACCATCGGCACACGCTGGGCCCTGGTGCGGCAGGTTGCCTCGAGCACCATCGGCACACGCTGGGCCCTGGTGCGGCAGGTTGCCTCGAGCACCATCGGCACACGCTGGGCCCTGGTGCGGTCGGTTGCCTCGAGCACCATCGGCACACGCTGGGCGCTGGTGCGGGCGCTTGCCTCGACCACCATCGGCACACGCTGGGCCCTGGTGCGGCAGGTTGCCTCGATCACCATCGGCACACGCTGGGCCCTGGTGCGACAGGTTGCCTCGAGCACCATCGGCACACTATCGGCCCTGGTGCGGGCGGTTGCCTCGACCACCATCGGCACACGCTGGGCCCTGGTGCGGGCGCTTGCCTCGGGCACCATCGGCACACGCTGGGCCCTGGTGCGGGCGGTTGCCTCGAGCACCATCGGCACACGCTGGGCCCTGGTGGGTTTAGGCACATCTTCAAATTTCTGCCGTGCCAATGCCATTTTTATGGCTTGTAAATTCATACAATGGTCCCCTAAGCCTTCACGTGAAGTTTCGTTGGAAGATGACTCGTTTTCTATTTTTCACGATTTTCGAAACTTTTTGCGGTTCGGGATTTTTTAAAATTTTTTTATAAGGATTTTTGGCCCCAAATTTTGTAGGCATGATCCTTCTATTTTTGTTGGCATGCACAAAAAAATTCAGCTAAAAACTCGAAGTAGAGAAGATTTTGTGACCGTTTGAAAAAAGTGTCCCCATTTCAGACACTTTAACGGCTACTGGTAGCAAACCTGTAAAATCTCAAATGCTCTTTAAGGGGGTGTGAATTCTCAGAGGTTTGATGAGGGATAGGGGGCCAACACAAGGCCAAGTACCAGCACCCATCGCACACCATGTGCGCACACCCCCCCGGCCCCCCTCCCAATCGCCGGAACCCCAATGCCGCCGGTCAGGTTCTCCGGCGGTACTCCGGCGATGCTCCGGCGATGCTCCGGCGATGCTGTCCCGAGTGAAAAAAATGCGGCACCAGCACATGCTGGAGCCAAGCATGGGCACCGTGGCTCAAAATCGAACTTCGGCCAAGGCCTCGACCATCAATGGCACATGATGACGCATGGTGATGGCACATGCATCGACCATCATCGGCATAGGCTGCCCTTCGGTACGGGCACTTGCCTCGACCGCCATCGGCACAAGCTGGGCCCTGGTGTGGGTTGTTGCCTCGATCACAATCGGCACATGCTGAGCCTTGGTGCGGGCGGTTGCCTCGAGCACCATCGGCAGACCCTGGGCCCTGGTGCGGCCGGTTGCCCCGATAACCATCGGCACACGCTGGGCCCTGGGGCGGGCGCTTGCCCCCAGCACCATCGGCACACGCTGGGCCCTGGTGCGGGCGCTTGCCCCGAACACCATCGGCACAAGCCGGCCCTTGGTGCGGGCTCCTGGCTCGACCACCATCGGCACACGCTGGGCCCTGGTGCGGGCGGTTGCCTCGAACACCATCGGCACACGCCGGCCCTTGGTGCGGCCGGTTGCCTCGACCACCATCGGCACACGCTCGGCCTTGGTGCGGGCGCTTGCCTCGACCACCATCGGCACACGCTGGGCCCTGGTGCGGGCGGTTGCCTCGACCACCATCGGCACACGCTCGGCCTTGGTGAGG
>NW_028323027.1:535000-537500 GCF_047325235.1 Durio zibethinus | reverse complement strand
TGGTGCGGGCGGTTGCCTCGACCACCATCGGCACACGCTGGGCCCTGGTGCGGGCGCTTGCCTCGACCACCATCGGCACACGCTCGGCCCTGGTGCGGTCGGTTGCCTCGAGCACCATCGGCACACGCTGGGCCCTGGTGCGGCAGGTTGCCTCGACCACCATCGGCACACGCTGGGCCCTGGTGCGGCAGGTTGCCTCGACCACCATCGGCACACGCTGGGCCCTGGTGCGGCAGGTTGCCTCGAGCACCATCGGCACACGCTGGGCCCTGGTGCGGTCGGTTGCCTCGACCACCATCGGCACACGCTGGGCCCTGGTGCGGGCGCTTGCCTCGACCACCATCGGCACACGCTGGGCCCTGGTGCGGCAGGTTGCCTCGATCACCATCGGCACACGCTGGGCCCTGGTGCGGGCGGTTGCCTCGACCACCATCGGCACACGCTGGGCCCTGGTGCGGCAGCTTGCCTCGACCACCATCGGCAGCCTCGACCACCATCGGCACACGCTGGGCCCTGGTGCGGGCGCTTGCCTCGACCACCATCGGCACACGCTCCGCCCTGGTGCGGTCGGTTGCCTCGAGCACCATCGGCACACGCTGGGCCCTGGTGCGGCAGGTTGCCTCGACCACCATCGGCACACGCTGGGCCCTGGTGCGGGCGGTTGCCTCGACCACCATCGGCACACGCTGGGCCCTGGTGCGGGCGGTTGCCTCGACCACCATCGGCACACGCTGGGCCCTGGTGCGGCAGGTTGCCTGGAGCACCATCGGCACACGCTGGGCCCTGGTGCGGCAGGTTGCCTCGACCACCATCGGCACACGCTGGGCCCTGGTGCGGGCGCTTGCCTCGAGCACCATCGGCACACGCTCGGCCCTGGTGCGGTCGGTTGCCTCGAGCACCATCGGCACACGCTGGGCCCTGGTGCGGCAGGTTGCCTCGACCACCATCGGCACACGCTGGGCCCTGGTGAGGGCGCTTGCCTCGACCACCATCGGCACACGCTCGGCCCTGGTGCGGTCGGTTGCCTCGAGCACCATCGGCACACGCTGGGCCCTGGTGCGGGCGCTTGCCTCGAGCACCATCGGCACACGCTCGGCCCTGGTGCGGTCGGTTGCCTCGAGCACCATCGGCACACGCTGGGCCCTGGTGCGGCAGGTTGCCTCGACCACCATCGGCACACGCTGGGCCCTGGTGCGGGCGCTTGCCTCGACCACCATCGGCACACGCTCGGCCCTGGTGCGGCAGGTTGCCTCGACCACCATCGGCACACGCTGGGCCCTGGTGCGGGCGCTTGCCTCGACCACCATCGGCACACGCTCGGCCCTGGTGCGGCAGGTTGCCTCGAGCACCATCGGCACACGCTGGGCCCTGGTGCGGGCGGTTGCCTCGACCACCATCGGCACACGCTGGGCCCTGGTGCGGGCGCTTGCCTCGACCACCATCGGCACACGCTGGGCCCTGGTGCGGCAGGTTGCCTCGAGCACCATCGGCACACGCTGGGCCCTGGTGCGGCAGGTTGCCTCGAGCACCATCGGCACACGCTGGGCCCTGGTGCGGTCGGTTGCCTCGAGCACCATCGGCACACGCTGGGCGCTGGTGCGGGCGCTTGCCTCGACCACCATCGGCACACGCTGGGCCCTGGTGCGGCAGGTTGCCTCGATCACCATCGGCACACGCTGGGCCCTGGTGCGACAGGTTGCCTCGAGCACCATCGGCACACTATCGGCCCTGGTGCGGGCGGTTGCCTCGACCACCATCGGCACACGCTGGGCCCTGGTGCGGGCGCTTGCCTCGGGCACCATCGGCACACGCTGGGCCCTGGTGCGGGCGGTTGCCTCGAGCACCATCGGCACACGCTGGGCCCTGGTGGGTTTAGGCACATCTTCAAATTTCTGCCGTGCCAATGCCATTTTTATGGCTTGTAAATTCATACAATGGTCCCCTAAGCCTTCACGTGAAGTTTCGTTGGAAGATGACTCGTTTTCTATTTTTCACGATTTTCGAAACTTTTTGCGGTTCGGGATTTTTTAAAATTTTTTTATAAGGATTTTTGGCCCCAAATTTTGTAGGCATGATCCTTCTATTTTTGTTGGCATGCACAAAAAAATTCAGCTAAAAACTCGAAGTAGAGAAGATTTTGTGACCGTTTGAAAAAAGTGTCCCCATTTCAGACACTTTAACGGCTACTGGTAGCAAACCTGTAAAATCTCAAATGCTCTTTAAGGGGGTGTGAATTCTCAGAGGTTTGATGAGGGATAGGGGGCCAACACAAGGCCAAGTACCAGCACCCATCGCACACCATGTGCGCACACCCCCCCGGCCCCCCTCCCAATCGCCGGAACCCCAATGCCGCCGGTCAGGTTCTCCGGCGGTACTCCGGCGATGCTCCGGCGATGCTCCGGCGATGCTGTCCCGAGTGAAAAAAATGCGGCACCAGCACATGCTGGAGCCAAGCATGGGCACCGTGGCTCAAAATCGAACTTCGGCCAAGGCCTCGACC
>NW_028323027.1:522500-525000 GCF_047325235.1 Durio zibethinus | reverse complement strand
GGCACTGGTGCGGGCGCTTGCCTCGACCACCATCGGCACACGCTGGGCCCTGGTGCGGGCGGTTGCCCCCAGCACCATCGGCACACGCTGGGCCCTGGTGCGGGCGCTTGCCTCGACCACCATCGGCACACGCTGGGCCCTGGTGCGGGCGCTTGCCTCGACCACCATCGGCACACGCTGGGCCCTGGTGCGGCAGGTTGCCTCGACCACCATCGGCACACGCTAGGCCCTGGTGCGGTCGGTTGCCTCGAGCACCATCGGCACACGCTGGGCCCTGGTGCGGGCGGTTGCCTCGACCACCATCGGCACACGCTGGGCCCTGGTGCGGCAGGTTGCCTCGAGCACCATCGGCACACGCTGGGCCCTGGTGCGGCAGGTTGCCTCGAGCACCATCGGCACACGCTGGGCCCTGGTGCGGTCGGTTGCCTCGATCACCATCGGCACACGCTGGGCCCTGGTGCGGGCGGTTGCCTCGACCACCATCGGCACACGCTGGGCCCTGGTGCGGCAGCTTGCCTCGAGCACCATCGGCACACGCTCGGCCCTGGTGCGGTCGGTTGCCTCGAGCACCATCGGCACACGCTGGGCCCTGGTGCGGGCGCTTGCCTCGACCACCATCGGCACACGCTGGGCCCTGGTGCGGTCGGTTGCCTCGAGCACCATCGGCACACGCTGGGCCCTGGTGCGGGCGGTTGCCTCGACCACCATCGGCACACGCTGGGCCCTGGTGCGGGCGGTTGCCTCGACCACCATCGGCACACGCTGGGCCCTGGTGCGGGCGCTTGCCTCGACCACCATCGGCACACGCTCGGCCCTGGTGCGGTCGGTTGCCTCGAGCACCATCGGCACACGCTGGGCCCTGGTGCGGCAGGTTGCCTCGACCACCATCGGCACACGCTGGGCCCTGGTGCGGCAGGTTGCCTCGACCACCATCGGCACACGCTGGGCCCTGGTGCGGCAGGTTGCCTCGAGCACCATCGGCACACGCTGGGCCCTGGTGCGGTCGGTTGCCTCGACCACCATCGGCACACGCTGGGCCCTGGTGCGGGCGCTTGCCTCGACCACCATCGGCACACGCTGGGCCCTGGTGCGGCAGGTTGCCTCGATCACCATCGGCACATGCTGGGCCCTGGTGCGGGCGGTTGCCTCGACCACCATCGGCACACGCTGGGCCCTGGTGCGGCAGCTTGCCTCGACCACCATCGGCAGCCTCGACCACCATCGGCACACGCTGGGCCCTGGTGCGGGCGCTTGCCTCGACCACCATCGGCACACGCTCCGCCCTGGTGCGGTCGGTTGCCTCGAGCACCATCGGCACACGCTGGGCCCTGGTGCGGCAGGTTGCCTCGACCACCATCGGCACACGCTGGGCCCTGGTGCGGGCGGTTGCCTCGACCACCATCGGCACACGCTGGGCCCTGGTGCGGGCGGTTGCCTCGACCACCATCGGCACACGCTGGGCCCTGGTGCGGGCGCTTGCCTCGACCACCATCGGCACACGCTGGGCCCTGGTGCGGCAGGTTGCCTCGAGCACCATCGGCACACGCTGGGCCCTGGTGCGGCAGGTTGCCTCGACCACCATCGGCACACGCTGGGCCCTGGTGCGGGCGCTTGCCTCGAGCACCATCGGCACACGCTCGGCCCTGGTGCGGTCGGTTGCCTCGAGCACCATCGGCACACGCTGGGCCCTGGTGCGGCAGGTTGCCTCGACCACCATCGGCACACGCTGGGCCCTGGTGAGGGCGCTTGCCTCGACCACCATCGGCACACGCTCGGCCCTGGTGCGGTCGGTTGCCTCGAGCACCATCGGCACACGCTGGGCCCTGGTGCGGGCGCTTGCCTCGAGCACCATCGGCACACGCTCGGCCCTGGTGCGGTCGGTTGCCTCGAGCACCATCGGCACACGCTGGGCCCTGGTGCGGCAGGTTGCCTCGACCACCATCGGCACACGCTCGGCCCTGGTGCGGGCGCTTGCCTCGACCACCATCGGCACACGCTCGGCCCTGGTGCGGCAGGTTGCCTCGACCACCATCGGCACACGCTGGGCCCTGGTGCGGGCGCTTGCCTCGACCACCATCGGCACACGCTCGGCCCTGGTGCGGCAGGTTGCCTCGAGCACCATCGGCACACGCTGGGCCCTGGTGCGGGCGGTTGCCTCGACCACCATCGGCACACGCTGGGCCCTGGTGCGGGCGCTTGCCTCGACCACCATCGGCACACGCTGGGCCCTGGTGCGGCAGGTTGCCTCGAGCACCATCGGCACACGCTGGGCCCTGGTGCGGCAGGTTGCCTCGAGCACCATCGGCACACGCTGGGCCCTGGTGCGGTCGGTTGCCTCGAGCACCATCGGCACACGCTGGGCGCTGGTGCGGGCGCTTGCCTCGACCACCATCGGCACACGCTGGGCCCTGGTGCGGCAGGTTGCCTCGATCACCATCGGCACACGCTGGGCCCTGGTGCGACAGGTTGCCTCAAGCACCATCGGCACACTATCGGCCCT
>NW_028323027.1:507500-512500 GCF_047325235.1 Durio zibethinus | reverse complement strand
TTGTGGACGTGATCCTTCTATTTTTGTTGGCATGCACAAAAAAATTCAGCTAAAAACTCGAAGCGGAGAAGATTTCGCGACCGTTTGAAAAAAGTGTCCCCGTTTCAGACACTTCAACGGCTACTGGCAGCAAACCTGTAAAATCTCAAACGCTCTTTAAGGGGGTGTGAGTTCTCAGAGGTTTGATGAGGGATAGGGGGCCAACACAAGGGCCAAGCACCAGCACCCATCGCACGTCACGTGCGCACACCCCCCCGGCCCCCCTCCCAATCGCCGGAACCCCAATGCCGCCGGTCAGGTTCTCCGGCGGTACTCCGGCGATGCTCCGGCGATGCTCCGGCGATGCTGTCCCGAGTGAAAAAAATGCGGCACCAGCACATGCTGGAGCCAAGCATGGGCACCGTGGCTCAAAATCGAACTTCGGCCAAGGCCTCGACCATCAATGGCACATGATGACGCATGGTGATGGCACATGCATCGACCATCATCGGCATAGGCTGCCCTTCGGTACGGGCACTTGCCTCGACCGCCATCGGCACAAGCTGGGCCCTGGTGTGGGTTGTTGCCTCGATCACCAGCGGCACATGCTGAGCCTTGGTGCGGGCGGTTGCCTCGAGCACCATCCGCAGACCCTGGGCCCTGGTGCGGCCGGTTGCCCCGATAACCATCGGCACACGCTGGGCCCTGGAGCGGCCGGTTGCCTCGATCACCATCGGCAAAAGCTGGGCCCTGGTGGGGGCGCTTGCCTCGACCACCATCGGCACACGCTGGGCACTGGTGCGGGCGCTTGCCTCGACCACCATCGGCACACGCTGGGCCCTGGTGCGGGCGGTTGCCCCCAGCACCATCGGCACACGTTGGGCCCTGGTGCGGGCACTTGCCTCGACCACCATCGGCACACGCTGGGCCCTGGTGCGGGCGCTTGCCTCGACCACCATCGGCACACGCTGGGCCCTGGTGCGGGCGCTTGCCTCGACCACCATCGGCACACGCTGGGCCCTGGTGCGGCAGGTTGCCTCGACCACCATCGGCACACGCTGGGCCCTGGTGCGGTCGGTTGCCTCGAGCACCATCGGCACACGCTGGGCCCTGGTGCGGGCGGTTGCCTCGACCACCATCGGCACACGCTGGGCCCTGGTGCGGCAGGTTGCCTCGAGCACCATCGGCACACGCTGGGCCCTGGTGCGGCAGGTTGCCTCGAGCACCATCGGCACACGCTGGGCCCTGGTGCGGTCGGTTGCCTCGATCACCATCGGCACACGCTGGGCCCTGGTGCGGGCGGTTGCCTCGAGCACCATCGGCACACGCTGGGCCCTGGTGCGGGCGGTTGCCTCGACCACCATCGGCACACGCTGGGCCCTGGTGCGGCAGGTTGCCTCGAGCACCATCGGCACACGCTCGGCCCTGGTGCGGTCGGTTGCCTCGAGCACCATCGGCACACGCTGGGCCCTGGTGCGGGCGCTTGCCTCGACCACCATCGGCACACGCTGGGCCCTGGTGCGGTCGGTTGCCTCGAGCACCATCGGCACACGCTGGGCCCTGGTGCGGGCGGTTGCCTCGACCACCATCGGCACACGCTGGGCCCTGGTGCGGGCGGTTGCCTCGACCACCATCGGCACACGCTGGGCCCTGGTGCGGGCGCTTGCCTCGACCACCATCGGCACACGCTCGGCCCTGGTGCGGTCGGTTGCCTCGACCACCATCGGCACACGCTGGGCCCTGGTGCGGCAGGTTGCCTCGACCACCATCGGCACACGCTGGGCCCTGGTGCGGCAGGTTGCCTCGACCACCATCGGCACACGCTGGGCCCTGGTGCGGCAGGTTGCCTCGAGCACCATCGGCACACGCTGGGCCCTGGTGCGGTCGGTTGCCTCGACCACCATCGGCACACGCTGGGCCCTGGTGCGGGCGCTTGCCTCGACCACCATCGGCACACGCTGGGCCCTGGTGCGGCAGGTTGCCTCGATCACCATCGGCACACGCTGGGCCCTGGTGCGGGCGGTTGCCTCGACCACCATCGGCACACGCTGGGCCCTGGTGCGGCAGCTTGCCTCGACCACCATCGGCAGCCTCGACCACCATCGGCACACGCTGGGCCCTGGTGCGGGCGCTTGCCTCGACCACCATCGGCACACGCTGGGCCCTGGTGCGGTCGGTTGCCTCGAGCACCATCGGCACACGCTGGGCCCTGGTGCGGCAGGTTGCCTCGACCACCATCGGCACACGCTGGGCCCTGGTGCGGGCGGTTGCCTCGACCACCATCGGCACACGCTGGGCCCTGGTGCGGGCGCTTGCCTCGACCACCATCGGCACACGCTGGGCCCTGGTGCGGCAGGTTGCCTCGAGCACCATCGGCACACGCTGGGCCCTGGTGCGGCAGGTTGCCTCGACCACCATCGGCACACGCTGGGCCCTGGTGCGGGCGCTTGCCTCGAGCACCATCGGCACACGCTCGGCCCTGGTGCGGTCGGTTGCCTCGAGCACCATCGGCACACGCTGGGCCCTGGTGCGGCAGGTTGCCTCGACCACCATCGGCACACGCTGGGCCCTGGTGAGGGCGCTTGCCTCGACCACCATCGGCACACGCTCGGCCCTGGTGCGGTCGGTTGCCTCGAGCACCATCGGCACACGCTGGGCCCTGGTGCGAGCGCTTGCCTCGAGCACCATCGGCACACGCTCGGCCCTGGTGCGGTCGGTTGCCTCGAGCACCATCGGCACACGCTGGGCCCTGGTGCGGCAGGTTGCCTCGACCACCATCGGCACACGCTGGGCCCTGGTGCGGGCGCTTGCCTCGACCACCATCGGCACACGCTCGGCCCTGGTGCGGCAGGTTGCCTCGACCACCATCGGCACACGCTGGGCCCTGGTGCGGGCGCTTGCCTCGACCACCATCGGCACACGCTCGGCCCTGGTGCGGCAGGTTGCCTCGAGCACCATCGGCACACGCTGGGCCCTGGTGCGGGCGGTTGCCTCGACCACCATCGGCACACGCTGGGCCCTGGTGCGGGCGCTTGCCTCGACCACCATCGGCACACGCTGGGCCCTGGTGCGGCAGGTTGCCTCGAGCACCATCGGCACACGCTGGGCCCTGGTGCGGCAGGTTGCCTCGAGCACCATCGGCACACGCTGGGCCCTGGTGCGGTCGGTTGCCTCGAGCACCATCGGCACACGCTGGGCGCTGGTGCGGGCGCTTGCCTCGACCACCATCGGCACACGCTGGGCCCTGGTGCGGCAGGTTGCCTCGATCACCATCGGCACACGCTGGGCCCTGGTGCGACAGGTTGCCTCGAGCACCATCGGCACACTATCGGCCCTGGTGCGGGCGGTTGCCTCGACCACCATCGGCACACGCTGGGCCCTGGTGCGGGCGCTTGCCTCGGGCACCATCGGCACACGCTGGGCCCTGGTGCGGGCGGTTGCCTCGAGCACCATCGGCACACGCTGGGCCCTGGTGGGTTTAGGCACATCTTCAAATTTCTGCCGTGCCAATGCCATTTTTATGGCTTGTAAATTCATACAATGGTCCCCTAAGCCTTCACGTGAAGTTTCGTTGGAAGATGACTCGTTTTCTATTTTTCACGATTTTCGAAACTTTTTGCGGTTCGGGATTTTTTAAAATTTTTTTATAAGGATTTTTGGCCCCAAATTTTGTAGGCATGATCCTTCTATTTTTGTTGGCATGCACAAAAAAATTCAGCTAAAAACTCGAAGTAGAGAAGATTTTGTGACCGTTTGAAAAAAGTGTCCCCATTTCAGACACTTTAACGGCTACTGGTAGCAAACCTGTAAAATCTCAAATGCTCTTTAAGGGGGTGTGAATTCTCAGAGGTTTGATGAGGGATAGGGGGCCAACACAAGGCCAAGTACCAGCACCCATCGCACACCATGTGCGCACCCCCCCCGGCCCCCCTCCCAATCGCCGGAACCCCAATGCCGCCGGTCAGGTTCTCCGGCGGTACTCCGGCGATGCTCCGGCGATGCTCCGGCGATGCTGTCCCGAGTGAAAAAAATGCGGCACCAGCACATGCTGGAGCCAAGCATGGGCACCGTGGCTCAAAATCGAACTTCGGCCAAGGCCTCGACCATCAATGGCACATGATGACGCATGGTGATGGCACATGCATCGACCATCATCGGCATAGGCTGCCCTTCGGTACGGGCACTTGCCTCGACCGCCATCGGCACAAGCTGGGCCCTGGTGTGGGTTGTTGCCTCGATCACAATCGGCACATGCTGAGCCTTGGTGCGGGCGGTTGCCTCGAGCACCATCGGCAGACCCTGGGCCCTGGTGCGGCCGGTTGCCCCGATAACCATCGGCACACGCTGGGCCCTGGGGCGGGCGCTTGCCCCCAGCACCATCGGCACACGCTGGGCCCTGGTGCGGGCGCTTGCCCCGAACACCATCGGCACAAGCCGGCCCTTGGTGCGGGCTCCTGGCTCGACCACCATCGGCACACGCTGGGCCCTGGTGCGGGCGGTTGCCTCGAACACCATCGGCACACGCCGGCCCTTGGTGCGGCCGGTTGCCTCGACCACCATCGGCACACGCTCGGCCTTGGTGCGGGCGCTTGCCTCGACCACCATCGGCACACGCTGGGCCCTGGTGCGGGCGGTTGCCTCGACCACCATCGGCACACGCTCGGCCTTGGTGAGGGCGCTTGCCTCGACCACCATCGGCACACGCTGGGCCCTGGTGCGGGCGCTTGCCTCAACCACCATCGGCACACGCTCGGCCTTGGTGCGGGCGGTTGCCTCGACCACCATCGGCACACGCTGGGCCCTGGTGCGGGCGGTTGCCTCGACCACCATCGGCACACGCTGGGCCCTGGTGCTGGCGGTTGCCTCGACCACCATCGGCACACGCTGGGCCCTGGTGCGGGCGGTTGCCTCGAACACCATCGGCACAAGCCGGCCCTTGGTGCGGGCGGTTGCCTCGAGCACCATCGGCACACGCTGGGCCCTGGTGCGGGCGGTTGCCTCGACCACCATCGGCACACGCT
>NW_028323027.1:495000-497500 GCF_047325235.1 Durio zibethinus | reverse complement strand
GTTGCCTCGACCACCATCGGCACACGCTGGGCCCTGGTGCGGCAGGTTGCCTCGAGCACCATCGGCACACGCTGGGCCCTGGTGCGGCAGGTTGCCTCGAGCACCATCGGCACACGCTGGGCCCTGGTGCGGTCGGTTGCCTCGACCACCATCGGCACACGCTGGGCCCTGGTGCGGGCGCTTGCCTCGACCACCATCGGCACACGCTGGGCCCTGGTGCGGCAGGTTGCCTCGATCACCATCGGCACACGCTGGGCCCTGGTGCGGGCGGTTGCCTCGACCACCATCGGCACACGCTGGGCCCTGGTGCGGCAGCTTGCCTCGACCACCATCGGCAGCCTCGACCACCATCGGCACACGCTGGGCCCTGGTGCGGGCGCTTGCCTCGACCACCATCGGCACACGCTCCGCCCTGGTGCGGTCGGTTGCCTCGAGCACCATCGGCACACGCTGGGCCCTGGTGCGGCAGGTTGCCTCGACCACCATCGGCACACGCTGGGCCCTGGTGCGGGCGGTTGCCTCGACCACCATCGGCACACGCTGGGCCCTGGTGCGGGCGCTTGCCTCGACCACCATCGGCACACGCTGGGCCCTGGTGCGGCAGGTTGCCTCGAGCACCATCGGCACACGCTGGGCCCTGGTGCGGCAGGTTGCCTCGACCACCATCGGCACACGCTGGGCCCTGGTGCGGGCGCTTGCCTCGAGCACCATCGGCACACGCTCGGCCCTGGTGCGGTCGGTTGCCTCGAGCACCATCGGCACACGCTGGGCCCTGGTGCGGCAGGTTGCCTCGACCACCATCGGCACACGCTGGGCCCTGGTGAGGGCGCTTGCCTCGACCACCATCGGCACACGCTCGGCCCTGGTGCGGTCGGTTGCCTCGAGCACCATCGGCACACGCTGGGCCCTGGTGCGGGCGCTTGCCTCGAGCACCATCGGCACACGCTCGGCCCTGGTGCGGTCGGTTGCCTCGAGCACCATCGGCACACGCTGGGCCCTGGTGCGGCAGGTTGCCTCGACCACCATCGGCACACGCTGGGCCCTGGTGCGGGCGCTTGCCTCGACCACCATCGGCACACGCTCGGCCCTGGTGCGGCAGGTTGCCTCGACCACCATCGGCACACGCTGGGCCCTGGTGCGGGCGCTTGCCTCGACCACCATCGGCACACGCTCGGCCCTGGTGCGGCAGGTTGCCTCGAGCACCATCGGCACACGCTGGGCCCTGGTGCGGGCGGTTGCCTCGACCACCATCGGCACACGCTGGGCCCTGGTGCGGGCGCTTGCCTCGACCACCATCGGCACACGCTGGGCCCTGGTGCGGCAGGTTGCCTCGAGCACCATCGGCACACGCTGGGCCCTGGTGCGGCAGGTTGCCTCGAGCACCATCGGCACACGCTGGGCCCTGGTGCGGTCGGTTGCCTCGAGCACCATCGGCACACGCTGGGCGCTGGTGCGGGCGCTTGCCTCGACCACCATCGGCACACGCTGGGCCCTGGTGCGGCAGGTTGCCTCGATCACCATCGGCACACGCTGGGCCCTGGTGCGACAGGTTGCCTCGAGCACCATCGGCACACTATCGGCCCTGGTGCGGGCGGTTGCCTCGACCACCATCGGCACACGCTGGGCCCTGGTGCGGGCGCTTGCCTCGGGCACCATCGGCACACGCTGGGCCCTGGTGCGGGCGGTTGCCTCGAGCACCATCGGCACACGCTGGGCCCTGGTGGGTTTAGGCACATCTTCAAATTTCTGCCGTGCCAATGCCATTTTTATGGCTTGTAAATTCATACAATGGTCCCCTAAGCCTTCACGTGAAGTTTCGTTGGAAGATGACTCGTTTTCTATTTTTCACGATTTTCGAAACTTTTTGCGGTTCGGGATTTTTTAAAATTTTTTTATAAGGATTTTTGGCCCCAAATTTTGTAGGCATGATCCTTCTATTTTTGTTGGCATGCACAAAAAAATTCAGCTAAAAACTCGAAGTAGAGAAGATTTTGTGACCGTTTGAAAAAAGTGTCCCCATTTCAGACACTTTAACGGCTACTGGTAGCAAACCTGTAAAATCTCAAATGCTCTTTAAGGGGGTGTGAATTCTCAGAGGTTTGATGAGGGATAGGGGGCCAACACAAGGCCAAGTACCAGCACCCATCGCACACCATGTGCGCACACCCCCCCGGCCCCCCTCCCAATCGCCGGAACCCCAATGCCGCCGGTCAGGTTCTCCGGCGGTACTCCGGCGATGCTCCGGCGATGCTCCGGCGATGCTGTCCCGAGTGAAAAAAATGCGGCACCAGCACATGCTGGAGCCAAGCATGGGCACCGTGGCTCAAAATCGAACTTCGGCCAAGGCCTCGACCATCAATGGCACATGATGACGCATGGTGATGGCACATGCATCGACCATCATCGGCATAGGCTGCCCTTCGGTACGGGCACTTGCCTCGACCGCCATCGGCACAAGCTGGGCCCTGGTGTGGGTTGTTGCCTCGATCACAATCGGCAC
>NW_028323027.1:482500-485000 GCF_047325235.1 Durio zibethinus | reverse complement strand
GGGCGCTTGCCTCGACCACCATCGGCACACGCTGGGCCTTGGTGCGGGCGCTTGCCTCGACCACCATCGGCACACGCTGGGCCCTGGTGCGGCAGGTTGCCTCGACCACCATCGGCACACGCTGGGCCCTGGTGCGGTCGGTTGCCTCGAGCACCATCGGCACACGCTGGGCCCTGGTGCGGGCGGTTGCCTCGACCACCATCGGCACACGCTGGGCCCTGGTGCGGCAGGTTGCCTCGAGCACCATCGGCACACGCTGGGCCCTGGTGCGGCAGGTTGCCTCGAGCACCATCGGCACACGCTGGGCCCTGGTGCGGTCGGTTGCCTCGATCACCATCGGCACACGCTGGGCCCTGGTGCGGGCGGTTGCCTCGACCACCATCGGCACACGCTGGGCCCTGGTGCGGCAGCTTGCCTCGAGCACCATCGGCACACGCTCGGCCCTGGTGCGGTCGGTTGCCTCGAGCACCATCGGCACACGCTGGGCCCTGGTGCGGGCGCTTGCCTCGACCACCATCGGCACACGCTGGGCCCTGGTGCGGTCGGTTGCCTCGAGCACCATCGGCACACGCTGGGCCCTGGTGCGGGCGGTTGCCTCGACCACCATCGGCACACGCTGGGCCCTGGTGCGGGCGGTTGCCTCGACCACCATCGGCACACGCTGGGCCCTGGTGCGGGCGCTTGCCTCGACCACCATCGGCACACGCTCGGCCCTGGTGCGGTCGGTTGCCTCGAGCACCATCGGCACACGCTGGGCCCTGGTGCGGCAGGTTGCCTCGACCACCATCGGCACACGCTGGGCCCTGGTGCGGCAGGTTGCCTCGACCACCATCGGCACACGCTGGGCCCTGGTGCGGCAGGTTGCCTCGAGCACCATCGGCACACGCTGGGCCCTGGTGCGGTCGGTTGCCTCGACCACCATCGGCACACGCTGGGCCCTGGTGCGGGCGCTTGCCTCGACCACCATCGGCACACGCTGGGCCCTGGTGCGGCAGGTTGCCTCGATCACCATCGGCACACGCTGGGCCCTGGTGCGGGCGGTTGCCTCGACCACCATCGGCACACGCTGGGCCCTGGTGCGGCAGCTTGCCTCGACCACCATCGGCAGCCTCGACCACCATCGGCACACGCTGGGCCCTGGTGCGGGCGCTTGCCTCGACCACCATCGGCACACGCTCCGCCCTGGTGCGGTCGGTTGCCTCGAGCACCATCGGCACACGCTGGGCCCTGGTGCGGCAGGTTGCCTCGACCACCATCGGCACACGCTGGGCCCTGGTGCGGGCGGTTGCCTCGACCACCATCGGCACACGCTGGGCCCTGGTGCGGGCGCTTGCCTCGACCACCATCGGCACACGCTGGGCCCTGGTGCGGCAGGTTGCCTCGAGCACCATCGGCACACGCTGGGCCCTGGTGCGGCAGGTTGCCTCGACCACCATCGGCACACGCTGGGCCCTGGTGCGGGCGCTTGCCTCGAGCACCATCGGCACACGCTCGGCCCTGGTGCGGTCGGTTGCCTCGAGCACCATCGGCACACGCTGGGCCCTGGTGCGGCAGGTTGCCTCGACCACCATCGGCACACGCTGGGCCCTGGTGAGGGCGCTTGCCTCGACCACCATCGGCACACGCTCGGCCCTGGTGTGGTCGGTTGCCTCGAGCACCATCGGCACACGCTGGGCCCTGGTGCGGGCGCTTGCCTCGAGCACCATCGGCACACGCTCGGCCCTGGTGCGGTCGGTTGCCTCGAGCACCATCGGCACACGCTGGGCCCTGGTGCGGCAGGTTGCCTCGACCACCATCGGCACACGCTGGGCCCTGGTGCGGGCGCTTGCCTCGACCACCATCGGCACACGCTCGGCCCTGGTGCGGCAGGTTGCCTCGACCACCATCGGCACACGCTGGGCCCTGGTGCGGGCGCTTGCCTCGACCACCATCGGCACACGCTCGGCCCTGGTGCGGCAGGTTGCCTCGAGCACCATCGGCACACGCTGGGCCCTGGTGCGGGCGGTTGCCTCGACCACCATCGGCACACGCTGGGCCCTGGTGCGGGCGCTTGCCTCGACCACCATCGGCACACGCTGGGCCCTGGTGCGGCAGGTTGCCTCGAGCACCATCGGCACACGCTGGGCCCTGGTGCGGCAGGTTGCCTCGAGCACCATCGGCACACGCTGGGCCCTGGTGCGGTCGGTTGCCTCGAGCACCATCGGCACACGCTGGGCGCTGGTGCGGGCGCTTGCCTCGACCACCATCGGCACACGCTGGGCCCTGGTGCGGCAGGTTGCCTCGATCACCATCGGCACACGCTGGGCCCTGGTGCGACAGGTTGCCTCGAGCACCATCGGCACACTATCGGCCCTGGTGCGGGCGGTTGCCTCGACCACCATCGGCACACTATCGGCCCTGGTGCGGGCGCTTGCCTCGGGCACCATCGGCACACGCTGGGCCCTGGTGCGGGCGGTTGCCTCGAGCACCATCGGCACACGCTGGGCCCTGGTGGGTTTAG
>NW_028323027.1:465000-472500 GCF_047325235.1 Durio zibethinus | reverse complement strand
CAAACGCTCTTTAAGGGGGTGTGAGTTCTCAGAGGTTTGATGAGGGATAGGGGGCCAACACAAGGGCCAAGCACCAGCACCCATCGCACGTCATGTGCGCACACCCCCCCGGCCCCCCTCCCAATCGCCGGAACCCCAATGCCGCCGGTCAGGTTCTCCGGCGGTACTCCGGCGATGCTCCGGCGATGCTCCGGCGATGCTGTCCCGAGTGAAAAAAATGCGGCACCAGCACATGCTGGAGCCAAGCATGGGCACCGTGGCTCAAAATCGAACTTCGGCCAAGGCCTCGACCATCAATGGCACATGATGACGCATGGTGATGGCACATGCATCGACCATCATCGGCATAGGCTGCCCTTCGGTACGGGCACTTGCCTCGACCGCCATCGGCACAAGCTGGGCCCTGGTGTGGGTTGTTGCCTCGATCACCAGCGGCACATGCTGAGCCTTGGTGCGGGCGGTTGCCTCGAGCACCATCCGCAGACCCTGGGCCCTGGTGCGGCCGGTTGCCCCGATAACCATCGGCACACGCTGGGCCCTGGAGCGGCCGGTTGCCTCGATCACCATCGGCAAAAGCTGGGCCCTGGTGGGGGCGCTTGCCTCGACCACCATCGGCACACGCTGGGCACTGGTGCGGGCGCTTGCCTCGACCACCATCGGCACACGCTGGGCCCTGGTGCGGGCGGTTGCCCCCAGCACCATCGGCACACGTTGGGCCCTGGTGCGGGCGCTTGCCTCGACCACCATCGGCACACGCTGGGCCCTGGTGCGGGCGCTTGCCTCGACCACCATCGGCACACGCTGGGCCCTGGTGCGGGCGCTTGCCTCGACCACCATCGGCACACGCTGGGCCCTGGTGCGGCAGGTTGCCTCGACCACCATCGGCACACGCTGGGCCCTGGTGCGGTCGGTTGCCTCGAGCACCATCGGCACACGCTGGGCCCTGGTGCGGGCGGTTGCCTCGACCACCATCGGCACACGCTGGGCCCTGGTGCGGCAGGTTGCCTCGAGCACCATCGGCACACGCTGGGCCCTGGTGCGGCAGGTTGCCTCGAGCACCATCGGCACACGCTGGGCCCTGGTGCGGTCGGTTGCCTCGATCACCATCGGCACACGCTGGGCCCTGGTGCGGGCGGTTGCCTCGACCACCATCGGCACACGCTGGGCCCTGGTGCGGCAGCTTGCCTCGAGCACCATCGGCACACGCTCGGCCCTGGTGCGGTCGGTTGCCTCGAGCACCATCGGCACACGCTGGGCCCTGGTGCGGGCGCTTGCCTCGACCACCATCGGCACACGCTGGGCCCTGGTGCGGTCGGTTGCCTCGAGCACCATCGGCACACGCTGGGCCCTGGTGCGGGCGGTTGCCTCGACCACCATCGGCACACGCTGGGCCCTGGTGCGGGCGGTTGCCTCGACCACCATCGGCACACGCTGGGCCCTGGTGCGGGCGCTTGCCTCGACCACCATCGGCACACGCTCGGCCCTGGTGCGGTCGGTTGCCTCGAGCACCATCGGCACACGCTGGGCCCTGGTGCGGCAGGTTGCCTCGACCACCATCGGCACACGCTGGGCCCTGGTGCGGCAGGTTGCCTCGACCACCATCGGCACACGCTGGGCCCTGGTGCGGCAGGTTGCCTCGACCACCATCGGCACACGCTGGGCCCTGGTGCGGTCGGTTGCCTCGACCACCATCGGCACACGCTGGGCCCTGGTGCGGGCGCTTGCCTCGACCACCATCGGCACACGCTGGGCCCTGGTGCGGCAGGTTGCCTCGATCACCATCGGCACACGCTGGGCCCTGGTGCGGGCGGTTGCCTCGACCACCATCGGCACACGCTGGGCCCTGGTGCGGCAGCTTGCCTCGACCACCATCGGCAGCCTCGACCACCATCGGCACACGCTGGGCCCTGGTGCGGGCGCTTGCCTCGACCACCATCGGCACACGCTCCGCCCTGGAGCGGTCGGTTGCCTCGAGCACCATCGGCACACGCTGGGCCCTGGTGCGGCAGGTTGCCTCGACCACCATCGGCACACGCTGGGCCCTGGTGCGGGCGGTTGCCTCGACCACCATCGGCACACGCTGGGCCCTGGTGCGGGCGCTTGCCTCGACCACCATCGGCACACGCTGGGCCCTGGTGCGGCAGGTTGCCTCGAGCACCATCGGCACACGCTGGGCCCTGGTGCGGCAGGTTGCCTCGACCACCATCGGCACACGCTGGGCCCTGGTGCGGGCGCTTGCCTCGAGCACCATCGGCACACGCTCGGCCCTGGTGCGGTCGGTTGCCTCGAGCACCATCGGCACACGCTGGGCCCTGGTGCGGCAGGTTGCCTCGACCACCATCGGCACACGCTGGGCCCTGGTGAGGGCGCTTGCCTCGACCACCATCGGCACACGCTCGGCCCTGGTGCGGTCGGTTGCCTCGAGCACCATCGGCACACGCTGGGCCCTGGTGCGGGCGCTTGCCTCGAGCACCATCGGCACACGCTCGGCCCTGGTGCGGTCGGTTGCCTCGAGCACCATCGGCACACGCTGGGCCCTGGTGCGGCAGGTTGCCTCGACCACCATCGGCACACGCTGGGCCCTGGTGCGGGCGCTTGCCTCGACCACCATCGGCACACGCTCGGCCCTGGTGCGGCAGGTTGCCTCGACCACCATCGGCACACGCTGGGCCCTGGTGCGGGCGCTTGCCTCGACCACCATCGGCACACGCTCGGCCCTGGTGCGGCAGGTTGCCTCGAGCACCATCGGCACACGCTGGGCCCTGGTGCGGGCGGTTGCCTCGACCACCATCGGCACACGCTGGGCCCTGGTGCGGGCGCTTGCCTCGACCACCATCGGCACACGCTGGGCCCTGGTGCGGCAGGTTGCCTCGAGCACCATCGGCACACGCTGGGCCCTGGTGCGGCAGGTTGCCTCGAGCACCATCGGCACACGCTGGGCCCTGGTGCGGTCGGTTGCCTCGAGCACCATCGGCACACGCTGGGCGCTGGTGCGGGCGCTTGCCTCGACCACCATCGGCACACGCTGGGCCCTGGTGCGGCAGGTTGCCTCGATCACCATCGGCACACGCTGGGCCCTGGTGCGACAGGTTGCCTCGAGCACCATCGGCACACTATCGGCCCTGGTGCGGGCGGTTGCCTCGACCACCATCGGCACACGCTGGGCCCTGGTGCGGGCGCTTGCCTCGGGCACCATCGGCACACGCTGGGCCCTGGTGCGGGCGGTTGCCTCGAGCACCATCGGCACACGCTGGGCCCTGGTGGGTTTAGGCACATCTTCAAATTTCTGCCGTGCCAATGCCATTTTTATGGCTTGTAAATTCATACAATGGTCCCCTAAGCCTTCACGTGAAGTTTCGTTGGAAGATGACTCGTTTTCTATTTTTCACGATTTTCGAAACTTTTTGCGGTTCGGGATTTTTTAAAATTTTTTTATAAGGATTTTTGGCCCCAAATTTTGTAGGCATGATCCTTCTATTTTTGTTGGCATGCACAAAAAAATTCAGCTAAAAACTCGAAGTAGAGAAGATTTTGTGACCGTTTGAAAAAAGTGTCCCCATTTCAGACACTTTAACGGCTACTGGTAGCAAACCTGTAAAATCTCAAATGCTCTTTAAGGGGGTGTGAATTCTCAGAGGTTTGATGAGGGATAGGGGGCCAACACAAGGCCAAGTACCAGCACCCATCGCACACCATGTGCGCACACCCCCCCGGCCCCCCTCCCAATCGCCGGAACCCCAATGCCGCCGGTCAGGTTCTCCGGCGGTACTCCGGCGATGCTCCGGCGATGCTCCGGCGATGCTGTCCCGAGTGAAAAAAATGCGGCACCAGCACATGCTGGAGCCAAGCATGGGCACCGTGGCTCAAAATCGAACTTCGGCCAAGGCCTCGACCATCAATGGCACATGATGACGCATGGTGATGGCACATGCATCGACCATCATCGGCATAGGCTGCCCTTCGGTACGGGCACTTGCCTCGACCGCCATCGGCACAAGCTGGGCCCTGGTGTGGGTTGTTGCCTCGATCACAATCGGCACATGCTGAGCCTTGGTGCGGGCGGTTGCCTCGAGCACCATCGGCAGACCCTGGGCCCTGGTGCGGCCGGTTGCCCCGATAACCATCGGCACACGCTGGGCCCTGGGGCGGGCGCTTGCCCCCAGCACCATCGGCACACGCTGGGCCCTGGTGCGGGCGCTTGCCCCGAACACCATCGGCACAAGCCGGCCCTTGGTGCGGGCTCCTGGCTCGACCACCATCGGCACACGCTGGGCCCTGGTGCGGGCGGTTGCCTCGAACACCATCGGCACACGCCGGCCCTTGGTGCGGCCGGTTGCCTCGACCACCATCGGCACACGCTCGGCCTTGGTGCGGGCGCTTGCCTCGACCACCATCGGCACACGCTGGGCCCTGGTGCGGGCGGTTGCCTCGACCACCATCGGCACACGCTCGGCCTTGGTGAGGGCGCTTGCCTCGACCACCATCGGCACACGCTGGGCCCTGGTGCGGGCGCTTGCCTCAACCACCATCGGCACACGCTCGGCCTTGGTGCGGGCGGTTGCCTCGACCACCATCGGCACACGCTGGGCCCTGGTGCGGGCGGTTGCCTCGACCACCATCGGCACACGCTGGGCCCTGGTGCTGGCGGTTGCCTCGACCACCATCGGCACACGCTGGGCCCTGGTGCGGGCGGTTGCCTCGAACACCATCGGCACAAGCCGGCCCTTGGTGCGGGCGGTTGCCTCGAGCACCATCGGCACACGCTGGGTGTCATGGTCAGGCCTTGGTCCTGCCATGACTGATCCTGAACCAAGCAGTGGTCGAGACCGAGCTGGCGGGAAAGTGGTTCTACGAGATGTGGGCGTGCATTCCGAGCTTTGGAACATGATGCTAGCATGTTGTGGGGGCAATGGGAGCCCCGAGCCGCAAGATACGCGGGGAAGTTCGGGACAGTGGTCAGACACCCTCAAGCCAAGTAGCCGGGCGGGTGCCGTTGGTCGAAGCCATGCACGGGCACCTTCGAGTGGGTTGGTGGAGTAATGAGCAGAATCAAGGAGCAAGGGTGACCAAGAGGAAGATTACGGGGCCCTGAGTTAGCCAGAGAAAGGCCCTAGGATGGCTGGGCAGAAAAGTGTCCCCGTTTCAGACATTCTTACGGTCACTGGTAGCATAGTGGGAAAATCTCTAACGCTCTTTATAGGGGGATGTTTGGTGTCAGCTCTCCACCACCCCCTTGGCTAGCGGGCAGGCGGGGGCCTGGCTAGTCTGAAGTGAGCTACTCCTAGGCACTCGTGGTGTCTAGGTGGGCGGGCATCGTAGGGTCACGAGCGTGGCATGATGTTTTCTCGGGTAAGGTAAACCCGGGGACGGTTGGGGCCGGCGGGCCTCGTATCGCGCCTTTGCATTGAGACAGGGGGTTTGACGGTAGAATCCGTTATGCCCCTCGGTTTCCCCTCCTCGAGCCGAAAGGATCATGTGATGGTGTTTACGTAAGAGGGATACCATCGGGCCAAAGGGGTGTGCGGGCTAGCAGACAGGCATGCTGCTAGACCCCTGTGGCCAGTCGGGTTGGTGGGCTGCCACTGAGGCAGTCCGCCCTAGTCCCCTTATGGGACTAGCATGATGTGGGGTGTCAATCATGCGTGCGGGCAGAAACTGGGTGCTCGGGGGCTGATGCCCAATGGGAGTTGGGTTCCTCCCTATAGAGTTTGAACTGAACGACCCTACGGGGTCAAAGCCAGGTAAGGCTCGTGGGCATGTGGCTCGAAGGATCGAAGTGGATCTGTCCAAGAGAAAAATAGGCTTGGTGAAGGCTGACCTTGACTAAGAGTAGTCTTGGTGCCGCATGGGTTGCGTGGTTTCAGTAGGAGGAACGCGCGGACCGTGACACTTGGTATCAGAGCCTAGGTTGGCTCAGTGGCGAGAGTTACGCGACCCCATGTGTGGGTCTGGTGATGCGAAATTACGGTGGTGCCAAGCCCGAATGGAGCTATCGAGACACAAATGCAGTTTTTGTGCCTATGGGGGCTCGGGAAAGGGCCACCGTTGCATGCGATGGGAAATATTGGGCCTATGTAAAATGGCTCTCGAGTAGACTCTTGGACGCCTAGAAAAAGGGCACCAGAGTCTAGCCTCACCTAGAAAAAGGTGTTGGCATATGTTGTGGCATGTGATGCCTTTACGGTGAAAGGAACCGTAGTGAGACCGAGATCCGAAAAGGGTCTTACACCATGAAATGGTGTTGTGTCAGGCCACGTGGGCCGAGTGAATCTTGTCCTGAGGGGCAGGAGGCGTCGAGTTGCATGATTAATTACTAATGTGTGCTCTTGCTGTATGGTGCAGGTGCCCCAGGGGGGGGGTGCAAGCCGAAGTATTCGGGTCCAAGCATGAGACTACTACACAGAAGAGTATGAAGTGGCTGAAGATTGAAGCCACAAGCGAGATGGTCAGTGGACCATGAGCTGCGTTGGTCAGTGGACCGTGAGTTCTTGTGGTCAGAGGATCACGAGAGTGTGTGTGTGAACCAGGATATTGAACTTGTATTGGCCGAAAGGGAAGGCTTCACGAGTAGTGGTGGTCAGTGGGCCACGACAGGATGTTTTCCAGTGGAACAAGAAAGGGAAAACGGCCAGTTGACAAGGCCTCAGTCGTGCAAGTCAGTGGACCTTGAGGATCGAGCGGGTGAATCCCCGAGTCAAACAAATCAGTGGGCTAGAAGTGCTGGTAGATCAGTGGGTCTCCGAGTATAAGCGGATTTTGGGACGCCCTAGGAACTGGGCTGGAGTCAAAACTATCGAGCAATAGAACCATCAAGGAGACAGGGTTGCGCATAATGCTGTGCTGAGTTTCGAGTAAAAGTGGGGGAGACCTGTCAATTCCCCACGAGACTGAGCCGAGATAAAAGAGCTTGAGCAATGGAGCATAGTGTTCAAGCCGGAGGCAAAGACCGAGTTAGCACGTTTTAAGGTGCCGTCTTGGGGGCGGTTGGCCTGAGGGCCACACCTAGAGAGGTGACCTTGGAGGGGCCGAGAGGACCCAAGTTGGGAGATGACCAAAGTGCTTGAATGCCACTGTGCTAGGGTCATCATGTAGAGTGCCGCATGAGTGCGGTTGACCTAAGCATCACGTCCAGAGGGGCGCATCAGTGAGTTGATGCTGCAAGCGTGCAGTTGGTGTGAGGGGTCACGTCCGGTGGGACGCACCACATGAGTGGCAAAGCTGTGGTCATTCATTCTACTGAGGGTTATCGATCAATGAGGGCACCACGAGGTCGCAACCTAACAAGGATCAAGGGATGAAGCCATGGTATGGCCCATATGAGTACAACCAAGATAGGTCAGGCGGTTCGAACTACAACAAAGCTGAGCAACAATGGGACCAATCTACACCAACTATGGACGAGTACTGTGGACGGTGCCTCATGTGACGGGACCTCGACCCAATCCTTGAGGGCACAAGTAAGAGACATATGAGGAAATGTCAGCTGTGTGCAACAAGATA
>NW_028323027.1:445000-455000 GCF_047325235.1 Durio zibethinus | reverse complement strand
GATGGCACATGCATCGACCATCATCGGCATAGGCTGCCCTTCGGTACGGGCACTTGCCTCGACCGCCATCGGCACAAGCTGGGCCCTGGTGTGGGTTGTTGCCTCGATCACCAGCGGCACATGCTGAGCCTTGGTGCGGGCGGTTGCCTCGAGCACCATCCGCAGACCCTGGGCCCTGGTGCGGCCGGTTGCCCCGATAACCATCGGCACACGCTGGGCCCTGGAGCGGCCGGTTGCCTCGATCACCATCGGCAAAAGCTGGGCCCTGGTGGGGGCGCTTGCCTCGACCACCATCGGCACACGCTGGGCACTGGTGCGGGCGCTTGCCTCGACCACCATCGGCACACGCTGGGCCCTGGTGCGGGCGGTTGCCCCCAGCACCATCGGCACACGTTGGGCCCTGGTGCGGGCGCTTGCCTCGACCACCATCGGCACACGCTGGGCCCTGGTGCGGGCGCTTGCCTCGACCACCATCGGCACACGCTGGGCCCTGGTGCGGGCGCTTGCCTCGACCACCATCGGCACACGCTGGGCCCTGGTGCGGCAGGTTGCCTCGACCACCATCGGCACACGCTGGGCCCTGGTGCGGTCGGTTGCCTCGAGCACCATCGGCACACGCTGGGCCCTGGTGCGGGCGGTTGCCTCGACCACCATCGGCACACGCTGGGCCCTGGTGCGGCAGGTTGCCTCGAGCACCATCGGCACACGCTGGGCCCTGGTGCGGCAGGTTGCCTCGAGCACCATCGGCACACGCTGGGCCCTGGTGCGGTCGGTTGCCTCGATCACCATCGGCACACGCTGGGCCCTGGTGCGGGCGGTTGCCTCGACCACCATCGGCACACGCTGGGCCCTGGTGCGGCAGCTTGCCTCGAGCACCATCGGCACACGCTCGGCCCTGGTGCGGTCGGTTGCCTCGAGCACCATCGGCACACGCTGGGCCCTGGTGCGGGCGCTTGCCTCGACCACCATCGGCACACGCTGGGCCCTGGTGCGGTCGGTTGCCTCGAGCACCATCGGCACACGCTGGGCCCTGGTGCGGGCGGTTGCCTCGACCACCATCGGCACACGCTGGGCCCTGGTGCGGGCGGTTGCCTCGACCACCATCGGCACACGCTGGGCCCTGGTGCGGGCGCTTGCCTCGACCACCATCGGCACACGCTCGGCCCTGGTGCGGTCGGTTGCCTCGAGCACCATCGGCACACGCTGGGCCCTGGTGCGGCAGGTTGCCTCGACCACCATCGGCACACGCTGGGCCCTGGTGCGGCAGGTTGCCTCGACCACCATCGGCACACGCTGGGCCCTGGTGCGGCAGGTTGCCTCGACCACCATCGGCACACGCTGGGCCCTGGTGCGGTCGGTTGCCTCGACCACCATCGGCACACGCTGGGCCCTGGTGCGGGCGCTTGCCTCGACCACCATCGGCACACGCTGGGCCCTGGTGCGGCAGGTTGCCTCGAGCACCATCGGCACACGCTGGGCCCTGGTGCGGCAGGTTGCCTCGACCACCATCGGCACACGCTGGGCCCTGGTGCGGGCGCTTGCCTCGAGCACCATCGGCACACGCTCGGCCCTGGTGCGGTCGGTTGCCTCGAGCACCATCGGCACACGCTGGGCCCTGGTGCGGCAGGTTGCCTCGACCACCATCGGCACACGCTGGGCCCTGGTGAGGGCGCTTGCCTCGACCACCATCGGCACACGCTCGGCCCTGGTGCGGTCGGTTGCCTCGAGCACCATCGGCACACGCTGGGCCCTGGTGCGGGCGCTTGCCTCGAGCACCATCGGCACACGCTCGGCCCTGGTGCGGTCGGTTGCCTCGAGCACCATCGGCACACGCTGGGCCCTGGTGCGGCAGGTTGCCTCGACCACCATCGGCACACGCTGGGCCCTGGTGCGGGCGCTTGCCTCGACCACCATCGGCACACGCTCGGCCCTGGTGCGGCAGGTTGCCTCGACCACCATCGGCACACGCTGGGCCCTGGTGCGGGCGCTTGCCTCGACCACCATCGGCACACGCTCGGCCCTGGTGCGGCAGGTTGCCTCGAGCACCATCGGCACACGCTGGGCCCTGGTGCGGGCGGTTGCCTCGACCACCATCGGCACACGCTGGGCCCTGGTGCGGGCGGTTGCCTCGACCACCATCGGCACACGCTGGGCCCTGGTGCGGGCGCTTGCCTCGACCACCATCGGCACACGCTGGGCCCTGGTGCGGCAGGTTGCCTCGAGCACCATCGGCACACGCTGGGCCCTGGTGCGGCAGGTTGCCTCGACCACCATCGGCACACGCTGGGCCCTGGTGCGGGCGCTTGCCTCGAGCACCATCGGCACACGCTCGGCCCTGGTGCGGTCGGTTGCCTCGAGCACCATCGGCACACGCTGGGCCCTGGTGCGGCAGGTTGCCTCGACCACCATCGGCACACGCTGGGCCCTGGTGAGGGCGCTTGCCTCGACCACCATCGGCACACGCTCGGCCCTGGTGCGGTCGGTTGCCTCGAGCACCATCGGCACACGCTGGGCCCTGGTGCGGGCGCTTGCCTCGAGCACCATCGGCACACGCTCGGCCCTGGTGCGGTCGGTTGCCTCGAGCACCATCGGCACACGCTGGGCCCTGGTGCGGCAGGTTGCCTCGACCACCATCGGCACACGCTGGGCCCTGGTGCGGGCGCTTGCCTCGACCACCATCGGCACACGCTCGGCCCTGGTGCGGCAGGTTGCCTCGACCACCATCGGCACACGCTGGGCCCTGGTGCGGGCGCTTGCCTCGACCACCATCGGCACACGCTCGGCCCTGGTGCGGCAGGTTGCCTCGAGCACCATCGGCACACGCTGGGCCCTGGTGCGGGCGGTTGCCTCGACCACCATCGGCACACGCTGGGCCCTGGTGCGGGCGCTTGCCTCGACCACCATCGGCACACGCTGGGCCCTGGTGCGGCAGGTTGCCTCGAGCACCATCGGCACACGCTGGGCCCTGGTGCGGCAGGTTGCCTCGAGCACCATCGGCACACGCTGGGCCCTGGTGCGGTCGGTTGCCTCGAGCACCATCGGCACACGCTGGGCGCTGGTGCGGGCGCTTGCCTCGACCACCATCGGCACACGCTGGGCCCTGGTGCGGCAGGTTGCCTCGATCACCATCGGCACACGCTGGGCCCTGGTGCGACAGGTTGCCTCGAGCACCATCGGCACACTATCGGCCCTGGTGCGGGCGGTTGCCTCGACCACCATCGGCACACGCTGGGCCCTGGTGCGGGCGCTTGCCTCGGGCACCATCGGCACACGCTGGGCCCTGGTGCGGGCGGTTGCCTCGAGCACCATCGGCACACGCTGGGCCCTGGTGGGTTTAGGCACATCTTCAAATTTCTGCCGTGCCAATGCCATTTTTATGGCTTGTAAATTCATACAATGGTCCCCTAAGCCTTCACGTGAAGTTTCGTTGGAAGATGACTCGTTTTCTATTTTTCACGATTTTCGAAACTTTTTGCGGTTCGGGATTTTTTAAAATTTTTTTATAAGGATTTTTGGCCCCAAATTTTGTAGGCATGATCCTTCTATTTTTGTTGGCATGCACAAAAAAATTCAGCTAAAAACTCGAAGTAGAGAAGATTTTGTGACCGTTTGAAAAAAGTGTCCCCATTTCAGACACTTTAACGGCTACTGGTAGCAAACCTGTAAAATCTCAAATGCTCTTTAAGGGGGTGTGAATTCTCAGAGGTTTGATGAGGGATAGGGGGCCAACACAAGGCCAAGTACCAGCACCCATCGCACACCATGTGCGCACACCCCCCCGGCCCCCCTCCCAATCGCCGGAACCCCAATGCCGCCGGTCAGGTTCTCCGGCGGTACTCCGGCGATGCTCCGGCGATGCTCCGGCGATGCTGTCCCGAGTGAAAAAAATGCGGCACCAGCACATGCTGGAGCCAAGCATGGGCACCGTGGCTCAAAATCGAACTTCGGCCAAGGCCTCGACCATCAATGGCACATGATGACGCATGGTGATGGCACATGCATCGACCATCATCGGCATAGGCTGCCCTTCGGTACGGGCACTTGCCTCGACCGCCATCGGCACAAGCTGGGCCCTGGTGTGGGTTGTTGCCTCGATCACAATCGGCACATGCTGAGCCTTGGTGCGGGCGGTTGCCTCGAGCACCATCGGCAGACCCTGGGCCCTGGTGCGGCCGGTTGCCCCGATAACCATCGGCACACGCTGGGCCCTGGGGCGGGCGCTTGCCCCCAGCACCATCGGCACACGCTGGGCCCTGGTGCGGGCGCTTGCCCCGAACACCATCGGCACGTGGGCCGAGTGAATCTTGTCCTGAGGGGCAGGAGGCGTCGAGTTGCATGATTAATTACTAATGTGTGCTCTTGCTGTATGGTGCAGGTGCCCCAGGGGGGGGGTGCAAGCCGAAGTATTCGGGTCCAAGCATGAGACTACTACACAGAAGAGTATGAAGTGGCTGAAGATTGAAGCCACAAGCGAGATGGTCAGTGGACCATGAGCTGCGTTGGTCAGTGGACCGTGAGTTCTTGTGGTCAGAGGATCACGAGAGTGTGTGTGTGAACCAGGATATTGAACTTGTATTGGCCGAAAGGGAAGGCTTCACGAGTAGTGGTGGTCAGTGGGCCACGACAGGATGTTTTCCAGTGGAACAAGAAAGGGAAAACGGCCAGTTGACAAGGCCTCAGTCGTGCAAGTCAGTGGACCTTGAGGATCGAGCGGGTGAATCCCCGAGTCAAACAAATCAGTGGGCTAGAAGTGCTGGTAGATCAGTGGGTCTCCGAGTATAAGCGGATTTTGGGACGCCCTAGGAACTGGGCTGGAGTCAAAACTATCGAGCAATAGAACCATCAAGGAGACAGGGTTGCGCATAATGCTGTGCTGAGTTTCGAGTAAAAGTGGGGGAGACCTGTCAATTCCCCACGAGACTGAGCCGAGATAAAAGAGCTTGAGCAATGGAGCATAGTGTTCAAGCCGGAGGCAAAGACCGAGTTAGCACGTTTTAAGGTGCCGTCTTGGGGGCGGTTGGCCTGAGGGCCACACCTAGAGAGGTGACCTTGGAGGGGCCGAGAGGACCCAAGTTGGGAGATGACCAAAGTGCTTGAATGCCACTGTGCTAGGGTCATCATGTAGAGTGCCGCATGAGTGCGGTTGACCTAAGCATCACGTCCAGAGGGGCGCATCAGTGAGTTGATGCTGCAAGCGTGCAGTTGGTGTGAGGGGTCACGTCCGGTGGGACGCACCACATGAGTGGCAAAGCTGTGGTCATTCATTCTACTGAGGGTCATCGATCAATGAGGGCACCACGAGGTCGCAACCTAACAAGGATCAAGGGATGAAGCCATGGTATGGCCCATATGAGTACAACCAAGATAGGTCAGGCGGTTCGAACTACAACAAAGCTGAGCAACAATGGGACCAATCTACACCAACTATGGACGAGTACTGTGGACGGTGCCTCATGTGACGGGACCTCGACCCAATCCTTGAGGGCACAAGTAAGAGACATATGAGGAAATGTCAGCTGTGTGCAACAAGATAGTTGGGTGTGGTCTTGGCGTCGATGAGGGCATCGACATAGTAAGTGGGGGAGAGTGTCATGGTCAGGCCTTGGTCCTGCCATGACTGATCCTGAACCAAGCAGTGGTCGAGACCGAGCTGGCGGGAAAGTGGTTCTACGAGATGTGGGCGTGCATTCCGAGCTTTGGAACATGATGCTAGCATGTTGTGGGGGCAATGGGAGCCCCGAGCCGCAAGATACGCGGGGAAGTTCGGGACAGTGGTCAGACACCCTCAAGCCAAGTAGCCGGGCGGGTGCCGTTGGTCGAAGCCATGCACGGGCACCTTCGAGTGGGTTGGTGGAGTAATGAGCAGAATCAAGGAGCAAGGGTGACCAAGAGGAAGATTACGGGGCCCTGAGTTAGCCAGAGAAAGGCCCTAGGATGGCTGGGCAGAAAAGTGTCCCCGTTTCAGACATTCTTACGGTCACTGGTAGCATAGTGGGAAAATCTCTAACGCTCTTTATAGGGGGATGTTTGGTGTCAGCTCTCCACCACCCCCTTGGCTAGCGGGCAGGCGGGGGCCTGGCTAGTCTGAAGTGAGCTACTCCTAGGCACTCGTGGTGTCTAGGTGGGCGGGCATCGTAGGGTCACGAGCGTGGCATGATGTTTTCTCGGGTAAGGTAAACCCGGGGACGGTTGGGGCCGGCGGGCCTCGTATCGCGCCTTTGCATTGAGACAGGGGGTTTGACGGTAGAATCCGTTATGCCCCTCGGTTTCCCCTCCTCGAGCCGAAAGGATCATGTGATGGTGTTTACGTAAGAGGGATACCATCGGGCCAAAGGGGTGTGCGGGCTAGCAGACAGGCATGCTGCTAGACCCCTGTGGCCAGTCGGGTTGGTGGGCTGCCACTGAGGCAGTCCGCCCTAGTCCCCTTATGGGACTAGCATGATGTGGGGTGTCAATCATGCGTGCGGGCAGAAACTGGGTGCTCGGGGGCTGATGCCCAATGGGAGTTGGGTTCCTCCCTATAGAGTTTGAACTGAACGACCCTACGGGGTCAAAGCCAGGTAAGGCTCGTGGGCATGTGGCTCGAAGGATCGAAGTGGATCTGTCCAAGAGAAAAATAGGCTTGGTGAAGGCTGACCTTGACTAAGAGTAGTCTTGGTGCCGCATGGGTTGCGTGGTTTCAGTAGGAGGAACGCGCGGACCGTGACACTTGGTATCAGAGCCTAGGTTGGCTCAGTGGCGAGAGTTACGCGACCCCATGTGTGGGTCTGGTGATGCGAAATTACGGTGGTGCCAAGCCCGAATGGAGCTATCGAGACACAAATGCAGTTTTTGTGCCTATGGGGGCTCGGGAAAGGGCCACCGTTGCATGCGATGGGAAATATTGGGCCTATGTAAAATGGCTCTCGAGTAGACTCTTGGACGCCTAGAAAAAGGGCACCAGAGTCTAGCCTCACCTAGAAAAAGGTGTTGGCATATGTTGTGGCATGTGATGCCTTTACGGTGAAAGGAACCGTAGTGAGACCGAGATCCGAAAAGGGTCTTACACCATGAAATGGTGTTGTGTCAGGCCACGTGGGCCGAGTGAATCTTGTCCTGAGGGGCAGGAGGCGTCGAGTTGCATGATTAATTACTAATGTGTGCTCTTGCTGTATGGTGCAGGTGCCCCAGGGGGGGGTGCAAGCCGAAGTATTCGGGTCCAAGCATGAGACTACTACACAGAAGAGTATGAAGTGGCTGAAGATTGAAGCCACAAGCGAGATGGTCAGTGGACCATGAGCTGCGTTGGTCAGTGGACCGTGAGTTCTTGTGGTCAGAGGATCACGAGAGTGTGTGTGTGAACCAGGATATTGAACTTGTATTGGCCGAAAGGGAAGGCTTCACGAGTAGTGGTGGTCAGTGGGCCACGACAGGATGTTTTCCAGTGGAACAAGAAAGGGAAAACGGCCAGTTGACAAGGCCTCAGTCGTGCAAGTCAGTGGACCTTGAGGATCGAGCGGGTGAATCCCCGAGTCAAACAAATCAGTGGGCTAGAAGTGCTGGTAGATCAGTGGGTCTCCGAGTATAAGCGGATTTTGGGACGCCCTAGGAACTGGGCTGGAGTCAAAACTATCGAGCAATAGAACCATCAAGGAGACAGGGTTACGCATAATGCTGTGCTGAGTTTCGAGTAAAAGTGGGGGAGACCTGTCAATTCCCCACGAGACTGAGCCGAGATAAAAGAGCTTGAGCAATGGAGCATAGTGTTCAAGCCGGAGGCAAAGACCGAGTTAGCACGTTTTAAGGTGCCGTCTTGGGGGCGGTTGGCCTGAGGGCCACACCTAGAGAGGTGACCTTGGAGGGGCCGAGAGGACCCAAGTTGGGAGATGACCAAAGTGCTTGAATGCCACTGTGCTAGGGTCATCATGTAGAGTGCCGCATGAGTGCGGTTGACCTAAGCATCACGTCCAGAGGGGCGCATCAGTGAGTTGATGCTGCAAGCGTGCAGTTGGTGTGAGGGGTCACGTCCGGTGGGACGCACCACATGAGTGGCAAAGCTGTGGTCATTCATTCTACTGAGGGTCATCGATCAATGAGGGCACCACGAGGTCGCAACCTAACAAGGATCAAGGGATGAAGCCATGGTATGGCCCATATGAGTACAACCAAGATAGGTCAGGCGGTTCGAACTACAACAAAGCTGAGCAACAATGGGACCAATCTACACCAACTATGGACGAGTACTGTGGACGGTGCCTCATGTGACGGGACCTCGACCCAATCCTTGAGGGCACAAGTAAGAGACATATGAGGAAATGTCAGCTGTGTGCAACAAGATAGTTGGGTGTGGTCTTGGCGTCGATGAGGGCATCGACATAGTAAGTGGGGGAGAGTGTCATGGTCAGGCCTTGGTCCTGCCATGACTGATCCTGAACCAAGCAGTGGTCGAGACCGAGCTGGCGGGAAAGTGGTTCTACGAGATGTGGGCGTGCATTCCGAGCTTTGGAACATGATGCTAGCATGTTGTGGGGGCAATGGGAGCCCCGAGCCGCAAGATACGCGGGGAAGTTCGGGACAGTGGTCAGACACCCTCAAGCCAAGTAGCCGGGCGGGTGCCGTTGGTCGAAGCCATGCACGGGCACCTTCGAGTGGGTTGGTGGAGTAATGAGCAGAATCAAGGAGCAAGGGTGACCAAGAGGAAGATTACGGGGCCCTGAGTTAGCCAGAGAAAGGCCCTAGGATGGCTGGGCAGAAAAGTGTCCCCGTTTCAGACATTCTTACGGTCACTGGTAGCATAGTGGGAAAATCTCTAACGCTCTTTATAGGGGGATGTTTGGTGTCAGCTCTCCACCACCCCCTTGGCTAGCGGGCAGGCGGGGGCCTGGCTAGTCTGAAGTGAGCTACTCCTAGGCACTCGTGGTGTCTAGGTGGGCGGGCATCGTAGGGTCACGAGCGTGGCATGATGTTTTCTCGGGTAAGGTAAACCCGGGGACGGTTGGGGCCGGCGGGCCTCGTATCGCGCCTTTGCATTGAGACAGGGGGTTTGACGGTAGAATCCGTTATGCCCCTCGGTTTCCCCTCCTCGAGCCGAAAGGATCATGTGATGGTGTTTACGTAAGAGGGATACCATCGGGCCAAAGGGGTGTGCGGGCTAGCAGACAGGCATGCTGCTAGACCCCTGTGGCCAGTCGGGTTGGTGGGCTGCCACTGAGGCAGTCCGCCCTAGTCCCCTTATGGGACTAGCATGATGTGGGGTGTCAATCATGCGTGCGGGCAGAAACTGGGTGCTCGGGGGCTGATGCCCAATGGGAGTTGGGTTCCTCCCTATAGAGTTTGAACTGAACGACCCTACGGGGTCAAAGCCAGGTAAGGCTCGTGGGCATGTGGCTCGAAGGATCGAAGTGGATCTGTCCAAGAGAAAAATAGGCTTGGTGAAGGCTGACCTTGACTAAGAGTAGTCTTGGTGCCGCATGGGTTGCGTGGTTTCAGTAGGAGGAACGCGCGGACCGTGACACTGGGCCCTGGTGCGGGCGGTTGCCTCGACCACCATCGGCACACGCTGGGCCCTGGTGCGGACGGTTGCCTCGAGCACCATGGGCACACGCTGGCCCTTGGTGCGGGCTCTTGCCTCGACCACCATCAGCAGAAGATAGCCCCTACGTCGAACACCATCGATACATGCCGGGCCTTGGTGTGGGCACATGCCTCGAGCTGGTGCGGGCGGTTGCCTCGACCACCATCGGCTCACGTTGGCCCTTGTTACGGGCACATGCCTCGACCACCATCGGCACCTGCGCACCCTCGGTGTGGGATTTGCTTGTTTGGAAAAAGTGTCCCCGTTTCAGACATTTTAACGTCTACTGGTAGCATATCTGTAAAATCTCTAATGCTCTTTAGGGGGTGGTGGTCCGGCACCCCCTCTCCCCCCCCCACGGGGGGAGTAGGTGTGCGCGATGGGCCTCCCATTGCGTGCACCCCGGCCAACGTCCCTCGAACGAAATACAGGGCGTGCATGCCTTCC